>NC_045735.1:5913086-5935569 GCF_008692095.1 Etheostoma spectabile
TTACAAAACACTCGGTTATATTTACACTGATGATCCAGTAGTATGCCCTAATTATTATTATTATTATATTGTTGTTGTTGTTGTTGTTGTTGTTGTTGTTATTAAAATTATATTAAATAGTCGATTGGCCACTGGTTCTTCACAGCATCATTCTTTTCTTCTTTATTTTGTTGCTGCCTGCATCTGTCATTTTTGCTTTGATGCAAACTGTGAGAGCTGCATAAAACATGGCAAAAATATCACGACTAAAAATATTAGAACTAAACAACGAGCACACCTCAAGTAAATAAAGCCTAAATAAAGATATTTCCCCGAACAATGAAACTGGGTTTGTTTTAAGTTGATTTTATTTAACTGGATTTTGTCAGGCAGTTTAGACATTCAATAGAATATTGTTCAGATAAATTGAGGAATTTGACCTGGTTTATACCAAGCAAAAGGTATGGGTCATATTTTAAACATATCTTGCCTTTTAAATCAATGTAAATAAATCTCCGGGGTGTGATGCTATCATCAGACCGGAGATTTAAAGTGATGATAATAGCAAAGGACATTAAGAATGCCAGAGCGGTAACCATTGTGAACCTGTTAGCTTAATGTGTAAGGTCAGTGCTGACATGTGTCTCTTTGTCTTTATTTGCAGGCGTCACCATGCCGTCACTCCCCAAGACCTCCACCACAAGCCCACCTTTCCTCATCTTTTTGCCAACCTCGTCTTAATCCTCCTTTTCCTCAGTTCCTCGTCGTTCACGGTGCTTCACTCAGAGAACACAGACTGCGAGGAAGTGAATCAGACTCCCAGCAAGGAGATGTCCACCAGGCTCCTGATGCCGACATGCTCAAAGCTTTGGAGTACATCGAGACCCTCCGTCAAAGAACTGGCGTGGATCCCAGCACCACGCCCTCTCGCTACAGGGTGATGCCAGCCACTTGGTGATGCAGAGAAGCTGCGTGCCATGCTGGGACTGGCTTCTAACCCTATGCAGAGCAAAGATGAGGAGGAGAGATGAGGAGGAGGAGGAGGAGGAGAGGGAAGGGAGGACAAGAGTGAAGAGCTGCTCCAGGCTGTTCTCAGCACCCTCCACAGACGGAAAAAGCCTCCAAGCCAGCTTCACTTCGCCCCAGCGTCGACGGAGCAGGCATAGAGACGGCATGTATCCCAGGGTGCAGCAGAAGCAACACAGCATCAAGCCTCACAAGAAGCTGCCGCTAATGTTGAGGACGAGGAAGAGGTGAGGGGGATGAGGGAGAGGATGAGGGGGTCAGATCTGGAGCATGAGAGCCCCTTCAAACGTACCAACAGAACGTGGAGGAGAAGTATACGCCTCAAAACCTGGCAACTCTGCAGTCTGTGTTTGACGAACTGGATAAGCTGACAATGTGAGAAGACCATGCATAAACGCCAAGATGAGGAGATGATATGGAGGAGAGTAATGATGGGAAGAAGATGATGATACTTTTAATGTGGAATGTAGCATACATGACATAGGTGGGGATCTAGCAGACTGGGGTCCGCTACAAGAACAGGAAGAGGAAAGAGGAGGAGGAGGAGAGGGACAACAACCATGAGGTTGATCGAGGGCTTGATTATGTTGCCAACAATGACGAAGAACTGAGTAGATGATGAAGTGGAAGATATGAAAGCTACCCAGTCAAGAGATCAAAAGACCCAGATGACGTCGCTAACCTGGTAGACATTCACCTCCTTAAAGTGCTGGAGAAAACAGAAGAAGAGCAGAAACAGAGTTGGAGGAAGAGGAGGAAAAGAGGGCAGAGAGGAGGTGTCTCAGACACAGTACGAGATAACATAGATCCCCGGGCCACTACCAGCTCATTCAGATCTCCGAAAAATACCAGATCCCACCTGAAGACCTGGTAGACATGCTCAAAACCGAGAACCGACGAATCAAGACAATACGAAAAAGCAACGATTAGCCAGGCGGAAAACAGCTCTATCAGATATCCTCAAAGAAGACACACAAAAATCCTGAAGCTAATTCTACAACAGACGGTTTCCTGTTAACAAAAGACACCAGAGATTGGACAGAAGAGATACTGAACATCCTGGGGTTAGAGGGCGAAGAGGATCGAGCTCCCGTCAGGAAGCAGAAACATACAAAAGCTCGCAGTACGACTTCACGCTCGGCCTCCTGTGCGTTCGGGGGAACCCGCTCCCACGCAACGGCGCCTTCCCAGTTTATTAAAAACGACTATGGACACCGTGGACGAGGATGAACTGGCAGCATATTTAGCAGCTCAATGCTGGCACAGTATCAAAACCCCGTACAGAAACAACAAGGCGAGCCAAAAGCGGGCTGAAGTTGGCCAGAGCATCAGGCTCTTTTGAACGGGCCATACAGGCTTATTTTGATCAGATAGACTCAGATAAAACCCAAATGAAAGAGGACAGACTGAGTGATGAAGGGGGGGTGAAACACAAATGCAGCTTTGATAATGAGGCGGTGATGAAATTGCTGAGCTACCTTAACCCAGAACTGAAGAAAGTGATATGAATACCAAACTGCCGAAGGATGAATAAAAAGGAGTTTAGCGAGGAAGAAGTGGTAGGAATAGGCGTAAATAAATTATAAATAGATAGTAAATATATATATGTTTTGTGGAAGGGATGGTAAAATAAGTATTTGAAGAATATAACATGCAGTCAACTTTAGATATTCTGTAGGTTTACAAGGTTCATAGAAATAGTAGAAAGAAATATAGAATATGAGTGTTCAGATATTAACTGATGCTTTTTTATGAGTTTGCTGCCAAAAACCCTTTCAACCAGTACATGTACCAGCCCTTCATGCACACACACAACCAAAATCATGTTGGATCCCTAGATTTACTTGTGTTTTTTTTTGGGTAATTCTTTTTTAAATGTGGTCATATGTGACATACCTGAGTTAATAAAGCATTGACTTTATTTTTTCCTTACTGTGTAGTGTTTCTCATTTACTCACCATCACACATGCTTACATTTAAGCTTGTCTTGCCTGACATGTATGACTGCAAAAAAACATGTTTAACTATTTAGAAAAGAAGGCATTCGATAAATGGAGGAAAAAGACTTTTTCGGTCATATCTTCTGTCATCAAACCCTGAGATTAATAAAATGAGGCTAAAAGGGAATAACAGATCCACATAATTCAATTCTAAAAAAACAAGCGAGAAACATGAAAATCACCAGGATCGGGTTATTGTATGAACGACCACAGCATTATGCCAAATGAGTCATTTGTTACTAATAAAAGTTGGGGATAATAAACCTTCTGCTTCAAGTGGTGAAATATGAGGCATCCTTGGCTCAGTAGCAGTTTGCTCTATTTCCTCCATTGTCTGTGATAAGAGCAGAGAACACAACACATGAGTAATAAGAAAAATCGAAGTTCACTAAAGAGTCTGCTAAACCTTAAAGTACCTCTTGGAGTGTGTCAGCCTCCTCCATAGACACACTCACACTACTTTGGATGTTTCTACAACTTCTCCTCCCATCAGGAATTCGTCCAGATAAGTAAGCCTTCTCGAAGTTAAAAATGATGTCCAACTCACACACCTGAAACGAATAATATACCGACTAGGAGATAAAAAATAAATTACACACTCCTCATCTAGTAAGGAGGTATATCCCCCCCCATTAGAGAACATGACAAACAATTTCTATGCTGTACTACAATGGATGTCATCAGGCCCTATTAAATTTTAAAGAATATAGGATCGGCAAGTCAATGAAGAAACATGAGAAAGAAATTAAAAGGAAGATCTTTAGGATAAAACAACCTCTTTTTCATATCTGTCCTTTTTCATTGTTCGGTTTTTAAAAAAATAATAGGGCGTGGCTTTCGCCCTGCTACTTTAATCAATACAAGCAGGATGAAATCAAGTACTCAGGAGCAGAGGACCTTCCGGACACCAGGGGGAGTGGGACTGCTATAGAGCACAGTGATGTACAGTGCCTTGCAAAAGAATTCGGCCCCCTTGAACTTTTCAACCTTTTGACACATTTCAGGCTTCAAACATAAAGATATAAATTTGTATTTTTTGTGAAGAATCACCAACAAGTGGGACACAATTGTGTAGTGGAACGAATCTATTGATATTTTAAACTTTTTTAGCAAATAAAAAACTGAAAAGGTGTGCGTGCAAAATTATTCGGCCCCTTTACTTTCAGTGCAGCAAACTCCCTCCAGAAGTTCAGCGAGGATCTCTGAATGATCCAATGTTGTCCTAAATGACTGATGGTGATAAATAGAATCCCCGTGTGTGTCATTCTCTGTATGAATGCACCTGCTCTGTGATAGTCTCAGGGTTCGTTAAAAGCGCAGAGACATCATGAAGACCAAGGAACACACCAGGCAGGTCCTGATACTGTTTGGAGAATTTAAAGCCGGATTTGGATACAAAAAGATTTCCAAGCTTTAAACTACCCAAGGAGCACTGGCAAGCGATCATTTTGAAATGGAAGGAGTATCAGACCACTGCAAATCTACCAAGACCCGTCCGTCCCTGTAAACTTTCAGCTCAGACAAGGAGAAGACTGATCAGAGATGCAGCCAAAGGCCCATGATCACTCTGGATGAACGGCAGAGAACTACAGCTGAGGTGGAGAGTCTGTCCATAGGACAACAATCATGTCGTACTGCACAATCTGGCCTTCATGGAAGAGTGGCAAGAAGAAAGCCATTTCTCAAAGATATCCATAAAGTCTCGTCTAAAGTTTGCCACAAGCCACCTGGGAGACACACCAAACATGTGGAAGAAGGTGCTCTGGTCAGATAAAAACCAAAATCGAACTTTTGGGGACGTAAAAGCAACACAGCTCATCACCCCAACACACCATCCCCACTGTCAACATGGTGTTGGCAGCATCATGGTTTGGGCCTGCTTTTTTCTCACAGGGACAGGGAAGAGTGTTAAAATTGAGGGGAAGATGGATGCAGCCAAATACAGGACCATTCTGGATGAAAACCTGTTGGAGTCTGCAAAAGACCTGAAACTGGGACGGAGATTTATCTTCCAACAAGACAATGATCCCAAACATACAGCAAAATCTACAAAGGAATGGTTCACAAATAAACTTATCCAGGTGTTAAAGTGCCAAGTCAAGTCCAGACCTGAATGCAATCGAGAATCTGTATGCTGCCAACACCATGTTTGACAGTGGGGATGGTGTGTTGAGGGTGATGAGCTGTGTTGCTTTTTACGTCCCCAAAAGTTCGATTTTGGTTTCATCTGACCAGAGCACCTTCTTCCACATGTTTGGTGTGCGCCAGGGATTGTGGCAAACTTTAGACGAGACTTTTTATGGAATCTTTGAGAAATGGCTTTCTCTTGCCACTCTTCCATGAAGGCCAGATTTGTGCAGTGTACGACTGATTGTTGTCCTATGGACAGACTCTCCCACCTCAGCTGTAGTTCTCTGCAGTTCATCCAGAGTGATCATGGGCCTCGGCTGCATCTCTGATCAGTCTTCTCCTTGTCTGATGAAAGTTTACAGGGACGGACGGGTCTTGGTAGATTTCGGTGGTCTGATACTCCTTCCATTTCAAAATGATCGCTTGCACAGTGCTCTGGGATGTTAAAGCTTGGGAAATCTTTTTGTATCCAAATCGGCTTTAAATTCTCCAAACAGTATCACGGACCTGCCTGGTGTGTTCCTTGGTCTTCATGATGCTTCTGCGCTTTTACAGAACCGAGACTATCACAGAGCAGGTGCATTCATCAGAGACTTGATCACACCAACAGGGGGATCTATTATCACCATCAGTCATTTAGGACAACATGATCATTCTAGAGATCTGCTGAACTTCTGGAGTGAGTTTGCTGCACTGAAAGTAAAGGGGCCGAATAATTTGCACGCACCACTTTTCAGTTTTTTATTTGCTAAAAAAGTTATAAACAATTAGTTCGTTCCACTACACAATTGTGTCCCACTTGTTGGTGATTCTTCACAAAAAAACAAATTTTATATCTTTATGTTTGAAGCCCTGAAATGTGTCAAAAGGTTGAAAAGTTCAAGGGGGCCGAATACTTTTGCAAGGCACTGTACATCACTGTGCTCTATAGCAGTCCCACTCCCCCTGGTGTCCGGAAGGTTCCTCTGCTCCTGAGCTACTTGATTTTCATCCTGCTTGTATTGATTAAAGTAGCAGGGCGAAAGCCACGCCCTATTATTTTTTTAAAAACTCGAACAATGAAAAAGGACAGATATGAAAAAGAGGTTGTTTTATCCTAAAGATCTTCCTTTTTAATTTCTTTTCTCATGTTTCTTCATTGACTTGCCGATCCTATATTCTTTAAAATATTTAAATAGGGCCTGATGATCATCCATAGTAGTACAGCATAGAAATTGTTTGTCATGTTCTCTAATGGGGGGGGAATTACCTTCCTTACTAGATGAGGAGGTGTAATTTATTTTTTATCTCCTAGTCGGTATATTATTCTGTTTCAGGTGTGTGAGTTGGACATCATTTTTAACTTCGAGAAGGCTTACTTCATCCTGGACGAATTCCTGATGGGAGGAGAAGTTGTAGAAACATCCAAAGTAGCTGTGAGTGTGTCTATGGAGGAGGCTGACACACTCCAAGAGGTACTTTAAGGTTTAGCAGACTCTTTAGTGAACTTCGATTTTTCTTATTACTCATGTGTTGTGTATCTCTGCTCTTATCACAGACAATGGAGGAATACATGAGCAAACCTGCCTACTGAGCCAAGGATGCCTCATATTTCACCACTTGAAGCAGAAGGTTTATTAATCCTCAACATTTTTATTTAGTAACAAATGACTCATTTGGCATAATGCTGTGGTCGTTCATACAATAACCTCGATCCTGGTGATTTTTCATGTTTCTGCTTAGTTTTTTTAAGAATTGTAATTATGTTTGGATCTGTTATTCCCTTTTAAGCCTCATATTTATTAATCTCAGGGTTTGATGACAGAAGATATGACCGAAAAAGTCTTTTTCCTCCATTTTATCGAATGCATTCTTTTTCTAAATAGTTAAACATGTTTTTTTGCAGTCATACATGTCAGGCAAGACAAGCTTAAATGTAAGCATTGTGTGATGGTGAGTAAATGAAGAAACACTACACAGTAAGGAAAAAATAAAGTCAATGCTTTATTAACCTCAGGTATGTCACATATGACCACATTTAAAAAAGAATTACCCAAAAAAAAACACAAGTAAATCTAAGGGATCCAACACTGATTTTGGTTGTGTGTGTGCATTGAAGGGCTGGTCACATGTACTGGTTGTAAAGTGTTTTTGAGCAACAAACTCATTAAAAAAAGCATCAAGTTAATATCTGAACACTCATATTTCTATATTTCTTTCTACTATTTCTATGAACCTTTGTAAACCTACAGAATATCTAAAGTTGACTGCATGTTATATTCTTCAAAATACTTTATTTTCACCATCTCCTTCCACCAAAACATATATATATATTTATATCTATCTAGCCTTCTTTACATTCCTGGGGCAGTTTTGGTATTCATATCACTTTCTTCAGTTTCTGGGTTAAGGTAGCTCAGCAATTTCATCACCGCCTCATTATCAAAGCCTTGCATTTGTGTTTCACCCCCCCTCTCATCATCCTCAGTCTGTCTCTTTTCATTTGGGTTTTTATCTGAGTCTATCTGATCAAAATAAGCCTGTATGGCCCGTTCAAAAGAGCCTGTCATGCTCTGGCCAACTTCAGCCCGCTTTTGGCTCGCCTTGTTGTTTCTGTACACGGGGTTTTGATACTGTGCCAGCATCTGAGCTGCTAAATATGCTGCCAGTTCATCCTCGTCCACGGTGTCATCATAGTCGTTTTTTAATAAACTGGGAAGGCGCCGTTGCGTGGGAGCGGGTTCCCCCGAACGCACAGGAGGCCGAGCGTGAAGTCGTAACTGCGAGCTTTTGTACTGTTTCTGCTTCCTGACGGGAGCTCGATCCTCTTCGCCCTCTAACCCCAGGATGTTCAGTATCTCTTCTGTCCTAATCTCTTCTGGTGTCTTTTGTCTAACAGGAAACCGTCTGTTGTAGAATTTAGCTTCAGGATTTTTGTGTGTCTTCTTTGAGGATATCTGATAGAGCTTGTTTTCCGCTCTGGCTAATTCGTTGCTTTTTCGTAATTTGTCTTGATTCGTCGGTTCTCCGGTTTTGAGCATGTCTACCAGGTCTTCAGGTGGGATCTGGTATTTTTCGGAGATCTGAATGAGCTGGTAGATGGCCCGTGGATCTATGTTATCTCTGTACTGTGTCTGAGACACTCTCCTCTCTGCCCTCTTTTCCTCCTCTTCCTCCAACTCTCGTTTCTGCTCTTCTTCTGTTTTCTCCAGCACTTTAAGGAGGTAATAGTCTACCAGGTTAGCGACGTCATCTGGGTCTTTTGATCTCTTGACTGGGTAGCTTTCATCATCTTCCACTTCATCATCCTCATCAGCTTCTTCGTCATTGTTGTCAACATAATCAAGCCCTCGATCAACCTCATGGTTGTTGTCCCTCTCCTCCTCCTCCTCTTTTCCCTCTTCCTGTTCTTGTAGCGGACCCCAGTCTGCTAGATCCCCACCTATGTCACTGTATGCTACATTCCTCACATTAAACGTATCATCATCTTCTTCCTCATCATTACTCTCCTCCATATCATCCTCCTCATCTTGGCGTTTATGCATGGTCTTCTCACTTGTCAGCTTATCCAGTTCGTCAAACACAGACTGCAGAGTTGCCAGGTTTTGAGGCGTATACTTCTCCTCCACGTTCTCGTTGGTACGTTTGAAGGGGCTCTCATGCTCCAGATCTGACCCCTCCTCATCCTCTCCCTCATCCCCCTCACCCTCTTCCTCGTCCTCAAACATTAGCGGCAGCTTCTTGTGAGGCTTGATGCTGTGTTGCTTCTGCTGCACCCTGGGATACATGCCGTCCTCTATGCCTGCTCCGTCGACGCTGGGGCGAAGTGAAGCTGGCTTGGAGGCTTTTTCCGTCTGCTGGAGGGTGCTGAGAACAGCCTGGAGCAGCTCTTCACTCTTGTCCTCCCTTCCCTCCTCCTCCTCCTCCTCCTCCTCATCTTCCTCCTCCTCATCTTTGCTCTGCATAGGGTTAGAAGCCAGTCCCAGCATGGCACGCAGCTTCTCTGCATCATCCACGTGGCTGGCATCGTACCCTGTAGCGAGAGGGGCGTGCTGCTGGGAGTCCACGCCAGTTCTTTGACGGAGGGTCTCGATGTACTCCAAAGCTTTGAGCATGTCGGCATCAGGAGCCTGGTGGACATCTCCTTGCTGGGAGTCTGATTCACTTCCTCGCAGTCTGTGTTCTCTGAGTGAAGCACCGTGAACGACAGAGGAACTGAGGAAAAGGAGGATTAAGACGAGGTTGGCAAAACAGATGAGGAAAGGTGTGCTTGTGGTGGAGGTCTTGGGGAGTGACGGCATGGTGACGCCTGCAAAATAAAGACAAAGAGACACATGTCAGCACTGACCTTTACACATTAAGCTAACAGGTTCACAATGGTTACCGCTCTGGCATTTCTTAATGTCCTTTGCTATTATCATCACTTTAAATCTCCGGTCTGATGATAGCATCACACACCGGAGATTTATTTACATTGATTTAAAAGGCAAGATATGTTTAAAATATGACCCATACCTTTTGCTCTGGTATAAACCAGGTCAAATTCCTCAATTTATCTGAACAATATTTCTATTGAATGTCTAAACTGCCTGACAAAATCCAGTTAAATAAAATCAACTTAAAACAAACCCAGTTTCATTGTTCGGGGAAATATACTTTATTTAGGCTTTATTTACTTGAGGTGTGCTCGTTGTTTTAGTTCTAATATTTTTTTAGTCGTGATATTTTTGCCATGTTTTATGCAGCTCTCACAGTTTGCATCAAAGCAAAAATGACAGATGCAGCAGCAGCAACAATAAAGAAAGAAAAGAATGATTGCTGTGAAGCAACCAGTGGCCAATCGACTATTTAATAATAATTTTAATAACAACAACAACAACAACAACAACAACAACAATAATAATAATAATAATAATTAGTGGCATACTACTGGATCATCAGTGTAAAATATAACCCAGAGTGTTTGTAAATCTCCATTTTCCTCCCTGTTGCTGGTATTTGAGGATCATACTGGAATCCTGCCGCCTGTTTGCCAGCAGCAGTAAAAGCAGCAGCATTCAGCGCCCGTGCAAATCTCATTAGTCGTCAAATTGCTGCCCTCCGTGAGTCATAGCCCCGTTGTCAAGGTAACCCGTTAAGGCTGATGTTCCCATGAAACCTTTCCTTTACCCGCTGAAAACCTCTTAACTCTGTTTTTAAGCTTTAACTCAAATCGAACATTGTTCTGTTGAAACACCCCAGTGGGAGGATTCCTGCCTGTGGACTTGCATTAAAACACGTTTTAATGCAAATAACTGCACAATGAAGATTAACTTGGTATCTTTTTATACTTTTTTTTTCTTAAATAAGATTTAAATTGAATTTAAATTGCTGAACTTCGCACAGTTCTGTTACTATTTATGTGACATAAAAGTAGAAATGATAAGCTTCAACGCGCGAGCGTTCTGGATTCTGAAGCGGAATGAGAACAAAGCAACCGCTGGCAACACAACCTCTGCGCCTCAACAGCTGTGGCGGTGCATCAGGTTGGCAAACAGCTACTGGAACAGAAGGTAGCGTTACTAAAAAATACCCTCCTCTCATACAACGTGTGATAGGAAACATGTTCAGAGCAGTGCAATGTGGCTCGTGCAGTTAATAACAACCAATTCTTACCTTTGTAATTAGTTTCTTTTGAGGGTCGTGGGTGAACTGAGCATCTCTGTCTCGCAGTGTGAGTCTAGTTTCAGCACCGCGGACAGCTCCTCATGCTATTAGAGGAACCACCTGACTCGTGCGTCAGCGAGCGAGGAGATACGCAACACCTACGCGCGCACACGTGTGGCTATATAACACACACACACACACACACACACACACACACACACACACACACACACACACACGTGCACGCACGCACGCAAGCCCACACACAAACACACACACACACACACACACACACTTGCTTCTCTCTTTGAATATGAACTGAATCTAGTTCTGACCCGGTAGGCTACATCTCAATGACCGCATAATGGCTTTTTTCGCAGCTTATGATGAAATAAATAAATTCATAATAGAGCTATATTTAGGACCATTGACTGACGGAAGATCTGAAAAGACTGTTTACTAGCCCGTAATAGAGGACATGAAGTAGCAGACATCGTCACTTGATAGTGGTGAAAAAAGCTTGTCTTTCTCTGCCCTAAATTGGGAAATAGATGTTTATTGCTAATAAACGCTCAATAAATGATTTTTTCTCCTGATTAATTTTGTTTCTTCACTGACTGAAGGATATCTGAGGCTCATAGTGATATCCCACTGTAGTAGTGACTGTTACGGCTGTTGTTATTGCCTACTGTTGTGTCTCTGCTGCAGCAATGAGGGACGGAGACAGTTAAAAAGTCCACCGATGACTCACATACGGACTCCGCCAAAGCCCAATACGGGCGGGGTGACAGGGACTGCAGAATGTGTGTGCGTGTGTGTGTGCGTGCGTGTGTGCGTGTGTGTGTGTGTGTGCGTGCGTGTGTGCATGAGTGTGAGTGTGCATGTGTGAGAGAGAGATAGAGAGAGAGAGCACTTTTGTCGTCAGCCAGCCTGCACTGTGGTCTCTATTTTTGGCTGCCTGTCAGATCTTGTCTAGTACAGATCAGTGTGTGTATGTGTGTGTGTCGCTCTCAGATTCATTCATAAATCCCCCTCATTGCTGTGTTTGATGTGAGCTCAGGCTATCCTCCACTGACATGCCTGTCAGATATTCAGTGAAGCTATCTTGTTTTCAGCTTTGTCACAGTTGCAGGCAGTGTTGAAATAGTTCTTCTGTATACAGACAACAAATGCATTCTCAACTGGAGACAGAAGTGGTCTTCAACATATTTAGCTTTGACATTCTACCCACAATGAAGCACAAACCATCTAATACATCTGTAAACTGACTGAAAGAAGAAATCAGTGTGTTTGGTGACATTTCAGACAATATTTCTGCTTTAGAGCCTACATACCCTTTAATTCATTTGTTGCACCAGAAAAGGTTCTGACATATTACAAACCAATATAATTATTTTATTGTGCTTTAAAAACAACTGTGTTTGTGTGAAGAAAAACGAGTGATGAGTCATAGACAAGCATCCTTTCAAATGAAGCCTATTAATGAACTTTAAAAGGCTCAGCGCTGTCACATTCGCAACTTCAGCTATAGATTCATATTCAAATATGTTAATGTCTTCTTTCCCGAAGGACTGTAGCAAGAGTAACCTTCAATAAAATATTGTTTTCGAATGTTGTCATGCCAGACATTTAAGAAAAAAAACAGGACAAAAGAGTTGATTTTAATCTCATGTTTCCCTCAGCCTAATTACATTTTCCCTAATGACTAACATACGTACACACCCAGTGCCAGTTTTGAACTGATAAAGCCTGAGCTGTCTGGCTAATTGCTTGTGGTTGTGCCTGTGGCAGGATTACTGGTAAACAGAAACCAATTACAGCTCAGTTCCACCGGCATTTCCACTGCCTGTCCACTAAAAAAACACAAGTTTTTCTCAGGTCAAATAAGAGTTTTCTTACAGCCAATTAGTAGTTTTCCCCTTTTGCATAGCAGTGTGGTGTGACATTTTGGGGTCACATATTTTCGGCGTGATAATGACTGATATGAGTTTATCCTGCACTTGAATCATAAAAACCGGAATGCTAAATAATGAAAGTTTAAAAAGTTACTCTGACCTCGAATGAAGATGGAAATTATTTACCATCATCTCTAAAGTCTGGTATCAAATTCCATTTCTTAGCTTTTTCTGGTGTACTCAGCTACATAACACACTCTTTTCCTCAGCAGATAAAATACATACAGAAATATAAGAAATCAAAAATACATACAGTACTTCAACATATTTTAAACTCCATCTGCTGATAAAGATCTTGTGATATGGTTGAAAGCTCCAAACAAAGCCAGTAACTGGATCTCTAATACTTAAAGCGTCCATACTATGCTTATTTTCAGGTTCATAATTGTATTGAGGTTGTACCAGAGTAGGTTTACATGGTTTCATTTTTTTGTTAAAAACAACATATTTTTGTTGTACTGAACATTGCTGAAGATCCTCCTTTCAACCTGTGTGTTTAGGTCTCTGCTTTGGCTACAGAGTTAGACATCTCACTTCCTAATCTTCACTATCTTTGTTAGGAGTCACACATGCACAGTATCTAGGTAAGATCACATCAGCTTGCCACTGTTTTTCCAACTTTGGTCAGTGTAAGGCAGAATTAGCTGGGAGACTTCTTCTAAACTAGGGCACACTTGTGGAATACCTGCAGAACAGGGACATGGAGGTAGTTCTTTTGTAGATTATGGAGAACTAGTGTGTGTTGTAGCAGTGTTTTGCCATTGAGAAGGAGCTAGCATGGTACGGTTAGCCAACTTGACTCGGCTAGTGACGTAAAAAGCAATGTAGATTTTGAACAGCTCACCCGGAGACTGAAGAAACCCGGACATTCAAAAACCTGTATCTCACTCAAAACAGAATGGATGGTTTTATTTTCCAAGTTTGTATGCGTGTGGAAACACCAGAGACACAAAATAACACCCCAAATTACAGAAAAAGAGATTCTCTTGAATTTGGCACCGAAGCATTTCTAAGCAATTTATTTTCAAGGCAGATATGTCAAGTAAAGAAGAGAAGAGCACAGACAAAACAGAAAAAATTGGACTCTCATGCTCATTGTAAGAAGCTGATTGAGAAAATGTGTTTTCAAGGACTTTACAACACTAAAAATTGTGGTGTGTAAATCATGTTTGAGGGGTCTCAGGTCCATCAAAGCACGTGAAAATCATACTCACAAACACTCACCTATCATGAATGAGGGCATTGTCTCCTCTCCTCTCTTTACCTGTTCTTTCTATGTGTTTGTCCCCTGGTGACTGAGCAGCTGCTCCTCATTCATTATCACCAGGCTTGACAGACAATAATTCTGCGCCTTAACTTAGGTTGTCAGAAGCTTGGCAGGCACAATGTAGAGAGAGAGAGGGAGAGGGAGAGGGAGAGGGAGAGGTTGTGAATGGGTCTACATGGTTTGACGTCAGCCTCTTTTCTCTGGTCGATTACATTTGTGTGCTTGTGTGTGTGTGTGTGTGTGTGTGTGAGAGAGAATAGGTGTGATGCATCAATTTTTGTTTTTTGTGATACATGGCACCAGAATCTCTACAAGGCCTTTTTAGCACACCAAGGCAGATTTAAACAAATTGCTCCCCACCATATTTGTCACTCTTCCTTGAAATGATGAAAACAAGGAAATCATCCAGTTCACAAAACAGGTTTGTAAATGCCTACATGAAACAGAATGTATTCTCCTGAGAGAGAGAGAGAGAGGCAAGGGCAATACAAAATGAGCCTGACATTTATTAAATACTGTTTTGTGAGACAACCAGTAATGATATATCTATGTTCATGTCGTGTTTGTTGTTCTGATGAACAGAAGAGTCCAGCTGGCAAAAATGATTTGTGTGTCCACGGGAGCATGAGTCACTCGGTTGACAGACACTTTGTGAGGAGAATACTGCAGAAACAATCATACCACTTTGGCTATTTATGAAAATTAAATTGAAATTGGCAGGACGTTTAGTGCATTTGGGAATTTAAACAGGAACTCTCCTCATGGTTGGTATAGTCATTTAGCTCCTGGTAGCTAGAGCATGTTGGCTTCTGCTTTCCATAATAAATCTATGGTTTACACTCAGTGCACAACTTTCATAGGAATGAATGAGGAGCCATCTTTGAATGGGGTATCCAGTTCTGCAAGCTATAGTGCGTAATTTCTGTCTCAGACCATTAGTAATGGCAACAACACAGTCATTGCATCCACGTGATGCAAGCCTTCCGAGAGCCTTCCGCAATCCTACGGTGATGACGCACCTCAACCCCACCCCTCCTCCACGTAGTTATTTTTAGCCAAGGAGGACATGGAGGATTAAAACAAACATGAGAAGAGTTTATTATCTTAATTGGAGCTTCTGCGTGTAAAAGTTTCCGGACCACACCATTTTCTAAACGTAGGCATACTGAGAAATACAGAGAGCGTTTTGTGGAGCTGATAGGCTTAATTAGCTTTGTAGCGATACATTTGGCAAGGGCTTGAATGTAACGGACGTCCATTATTATAAAAAAAACGTTACGCATTAAAGCTTTAACACACAGCAATGTCTAATTGTGTTGATTAATTGCTTTTGTATGAATTCAACTTAAATTTCAATCAGTTGTTATTAGTGTTAGTGTTCTATCATACTGTAACAAGAGATGACTTTCTTTGAAGTTAACTTCTTTACACGTGTATAGAACAAATTGTCTTGTGTTTTATATGACAAAGTTCTCTTTTGTTTACCACCTACTTACTTGTGTCTATTCTAGGCCACTCCTTATCAGTGTTGTCACAACACATCATACAAAAACTAGGCTTTGCCACTGTCACGGTACAATTGCACATGATATTTCTTCTCTCTTTTGTCTCTGTCTTTCTTGCCTATGGCAGCTGATGAGACCCAGAAAAACAGGGAAGATTAAAAAACAGATGAAGAAGTTGTCTGAAGGGATTAGTAAGAGGGGAGCACATTTTCCTTTTCTTCTTCTTTTACAGACCTCTGCATCTTAACGCATTTACATCTATTCTCATATTATTGCTGCCAAGTTACACTCTCAGGTTCACTGCATTCAGTTTGAGTTATATTAAAAAACATCCACACTTGGATGTTTATGAAATACAATACAGACTCATGCTGCCTTTTCATGGATCCTGGGCTTTGATGTTGCTGTTTTTGAATAAGACCTCTGCTTCATTCCTCCATCTTAAAGTCACAAAGCAGATGTTGTGTTGCTGGCACGTAAGGGAATATTGGTTGTTTACCTCCTTCTGAACGACAAAAATAAACCTGCCCCTCCTCCCCTGCTACCCCACTGGCATCTCTTAGAAACAGCCTCTTTCTGCTGCAACACATCAGAAAACAGCAAGGACACTTGTAAAGGAGCAGGGGGCTAAATAGGAAGTTTCTGAACTAAACCAAATTGCATTACTATTTAACAGTTATAGAGAAAATAAGAAGGCGCTAGAGAGGAGATGATGGTAGGGACTGTATAGTTTATAGGGATCAAGCCAAAGCCCAAGTTTATGCTCTCTGACAACATGGTCTACTTGATGTACAGGGATACTGGGGCATTGTAAATCATTGCATGAGGATTTAGTATTGAAAAAGCAATGCATTTCTTCTTGCCTACTGAACACATGCCTCATCAATGGATTTTTAGCCATTCTAGCAGCACGATAGCATGTTGTTTGGTAATCTGTCTTTTGGTCAGTCAGGCAGTCTTTTCATCTTGTGGCATCGGCACTTATCAGTTAGGTTATTTATAAGTTAGTAGTTGGTTTTCTTGATGGATTAGCTCAATTTTGTCCATACATTCATGGCTCCCAGATGATGTATCCTAATTACTTTGGTGATCACCTGACTTTTCTTCTGGCACCAACAGCTAGAATAATTTTGGCAGAGACTAAAATATCTGCACAACTATTGTATTCATGTTCCCAACAGGATGAATTATAATATGTTTTATGTACATTGGCTTTTCCTGTTTGAAATTTTACTTTGTCCAATACTTTGGTATATGACAAAAATACTTGCAAAAACAAATGATGTTCCCATCGACCTCAGCTGTGTTATGTGTTTGGTGGTAATTAACAAATGCTAGCATGCCAACATGCTAAACTAAGATGGTGAACATGGTAAACCTTCTACAGTAGCCTTCAACACATCCATGCATTTCTTTATATTGCTTACATTGTTGATCTTCCCACTCCATTGTTTGTTTTGTGTTAACCTTAGTTTAATAAATGTTTGTTTCTTGCTTGAACTCACTTTTTGTCACATTCCCTGAGTCAGTTTGTGACAAATGGGGGCTCTTCCGGTAAATAGAGTCTTGATCATTTTTTATTTTTTATTTGACAATTCTTTTGGCGTATCATGCACGGATATTTGTTGTGGTGTTTGACTAGTTACTTATTCATTACTTACTATTATAATCTCACTTATATTTTGTCTGAATTCTGTTGTTCAACCTCTACATTTCAGTTATGTTGCACATTTTGACCTGTAGCTCCTACTGCTAACATGTGCAGCTCACATTAAAGCAGGGGTTTAATTCATTCCTCAACATTTTGCTATATTGTGTTTTTGTTCCTTTCATAGTTGCTATGCTATGATTCGACAATCACTGTGTGGGGGAAGACTTTAGTGAACGGTCATCATCAATAGAACTCTGTGGGGTGCTCCTTGTGACTTGAGGTGTGAGTCAAAATCTTTACAGACTTGGGACCATTGTTGCATTCCCTCCAACTTTCTCCCAATTTTTACTCTCTGTCTCTACTTTCAACTGTGAAGTGAAGACAAATGCCTAACACAATCATCTTTTAACAAGTCTAAATGTTTGTGGGGTCTGTTGGCAGCAGCTTCTATTCTCGAAGACAAACCCTTAAGTTTCTCAGTGTTACAGTCCTCCCTCTAGGCTCTCTTTGGCTAGGACCAAAAACCTGCCATAACACATTACATTCACAGCTTTGACACTTCCTGTTTAGAACTCAGTGTCTGAAACAACATCCTTGTGGTTTAATAGAAGCTGTTAAGATACTATCCGTTGACATAAAGGACTTTGGCTTCCCTTTATTGGCTTTTTCATGTATTTGCATGTTGTTATGCATATAATTTACTTTTACAATGTCCCCAGTTTGATTCTGGAAGAGACCATTATCGTAGTTATTTACGTAAAAATACCACAACATTAACATTGTCATTTTCAAAAAGCACATGTATGTAGCTTTTTGTCTTTACTACCTGAATGAATTGTTTTTCATTGCGACGTGAAATTTCCATGCCCATTACAATAAAATCACAACACAGAAAACAAAGTGAAGACAGCTAGCATTAGTTTTCAGTAAACACTGATTGTTTTGGAGGACAGGATGAGGCTAATGCTAATAGAAGTCTGCAAGGTAGATAGCCAGAACTGCCTGAAGGGTAATGAATGTGAAACCACGGGTTTGATACATTGGGCATTGCACAGACATTTACACACAAAAAATTGCCCTTTTAAGAAAGGTTTTTCATTTAATTATGACATGAATGTCTACATAAAAGGGAAATACATATTACAATGTGTATTGTATTTCACATTATGTCTTTCATCTTTTTTTATTAAGGCGTTTTGAATCACCAACATGACAGGACCACCAAAGCTCACACCAACCTCATATATGTGTATAGGTGAGTGACCCAGAGACATGCAGAAGATGCTTTTTTCTTTTCCCCTTGCAGTTAGCAAATACCTGACCACGGAAGATCAATTCAGGAAACAGATTGAGCAATTTGAAATTCCCATAAAGCCATGAGTCATTCTGAACCAAGTGTCTGCCTGTCTCATTCCAAACAAACCCTTCTTAAATGATTTTCCAACCGTTGAGGCTGGACATGTGAGTGATTGTAATCGACTTTCACATTCTGTTTGTGGGTTTGTTTGTGGGTAATATTTTCAAAGCTTTTGTTTTGGTTTATTCAGTCCTGCACCTCCTCTGTGATGGTGAGCGTTGACCAATCCTCCTTTAATTGCTGGTTAAACTGGGCCTGCGCCTAGCGGTTGCTGAGTGCCCAGAGAGAGACAGGAAGCAGCATTAAGACTGCGGCTGTCTGCAGCATCCATATGTGACATCCAGTGGGTTAGAGAGGAAGAGAGGGAGGGAGCAAGAGAGAGAGGGGCATCTGGAAGTGCAGCCAGCATGACTCATAGGTCAGATTTGCGTGAGTGAATGAGAAAGTGTATGTGTGTGTGTGTGTGTGTGTGTGTGTGTGTCCCTGTGTGTGCATGCAAATTCACTGCTGCATTTGCACATTATGCAAAGTTGTGCCTTAATGTTAATTTTGTTCTGAGGGAGATCAGAAAGCATTCAGGTCCCTCCACCCTTCACTGCCGTGTCGTCAGTCTGTGAATCATTCACTGACTGCGGTTTTACAACACTGGTGATGAAAATGCATCAAAGTGATATTTGTTTTTGCTGGAACATTTAATATTTACAAGACTTAGACTTAGACTTAGACTTCTCTTTATTGATCCTTTTGGGATGACTCCCGCAAGGAAATTGAAA
The DNA here is from genome assembly GCF_008692095.1 of Etheostoma spectabile. Taxonomy (NCBI): domain Eukaryota; kingdom Metazoa; phylum Chordata; class Actinopteri; order Perciformes; family Percidae; genus Etheostoma; species Etheostoma spectabile. Next base: position 5,932,355 of record NC_045735.1, read on the forward strand.
ATTCCAGCACCAGTTTTAGCAAGAAAAAACAAACTAGAACTGCACGCAGTTTCAACGGGGTCCAAGCCTCCCCGCGCCAGTCGTCCCCAGCGAACCGGGGAAATGTCCTATGTTGATCAGAGCGCCCCCTAAGGGCCCTTCTCTACCAAATTTGGCAGTGAGCCTCCGGGCGGTGGGCGAAACAATCATTACCGGTTTGGTTTTTATAGCATTTACTGCGGCAGAGATATTGCAATTGCAAATTTCCCATGTAAATGCATTGACTTTGTCCACAAAACCAACAAACGTTGATTATAGCGCCCCCTAATGGCCCATCGTTACCAAATTCGGTATGAAGCCCCCCGGCGGCATGCCAAACAATCAACCCAAGTTTGGTGTCGATACCACGTATTTTGGCCGAGATAAGGCAAAGTCTGTTCGTGAAAAACACACCTTTTTGTATTTGTAGCGCCCCCTAGTGGCCAATGTTCGTGACATTTGTTACAGAGCCTCAGGGGATCATAGCAAGTAATATTGTAAAGTTTGGCTTTGATAGCATTTATTTTGACCGAAATATGGCAAAGTTTGTTCATGAAAAACAACCTTTTTTGTATTTGTAGCGCCCCCTAGTGGCCAATGTTCGTCAAATTTGGTACAGAGCCTCAGGGGGTCATAGCAAGTAATATTCTAAAGTTTGGCTTTGATAACATTTGTCTTGGCCGAGATATGGCAACGGAAATGTTTCCATAGCTAGCTACACAACTTTGTTTGCGCGTAATACGCACAATTTTTATCCTATAAATAATCTTTATGCAAACTTTTGTCAGGTTGGTTGGAGATGGTAGTGCCAAGTCTGCAGATCCATTGCACGGTCTCGGAGGAGAAAGAAAAAGTAGGTTTGATAAATCGCCATTTTTCACGCATAAAAGTCTAGGCGGAAATGGGCGTGGCCTATATCACGAGATTCAGTAGGATCCAGGGAACGCGTGCATGTAGGTTTTTAAATTCCGATGTACGGTTGGGAGTATAGGGCAAACATGTTTTTTCTCTGCTATAGCGCCACCTAGTGGTAGAAGTGTATGAATTTTTGCTGAGGTCCTTGCGGACTTTGGACCAGTCCTGAAAATGGCGCGTCGCACCACTGTACGGTTTAGGCTGCAGCACCAGCAGGCGAGAGAATAATGGAAAAAAAAAAAAAAAAAAAAAAAACTAAGAAGAAACCTACCGAAAACAATAGGGTTCCACAGCCCTGCTGTGTGAACCGCGTATCGCCTTGCGATACCGCGGTGCACGCATCCTCGGGCTTGGACCCCTAATTAAAAAAAGATTAAAAAAAGAAAAGAAAAGACAGTATAAAGACAACAAAATAACATAATGATAATAATAACACAATAAGAACATTTGTCAATAAAACAACAAAAGACCATAAATTGTTATTAAAGTGTCAGTGTTGAGTCCAGTATTGAAGTGGTAAAGTGATAAAGTGACTGGTGTGCGTGTATGTAGATGTATGTGTACTGTGTGTATGTATGTATGTACGTGTACTGTGTATGCATGTGTATGTATAGTATGTATAATGTTATATATGTATGATGTATGTATGTAGTATTTATTGTCCTATGCCCTATTTCTCCTCCCCCTAGTGAGGAGTTGGATAGTCTGATGGCATGAGGGACAAAGGTCTCTGAGTCTGTGTGGTCCGGCACTGGGAAGGAGCAGCCTTCCACTGAACCGGCTCCTTGGGTGCTGATGACGGTGTGCAGGGGTGGCTGGCATTTTCAGTAATAGCCAGCAGTTTGTCCAATGTCCTCCTCTCTGCCACCGTCACCAGTGAGTCCAGCTTCATGCCGACCACGAAGCCGGCCGCCTGATCAGTTTGTCCAGCCGTGGGTGTCTTCTTTGATATGCTGCCCCCCCAGCACACCACAGTGTAGAAGAGGCACTGGTTGACCACAGACTGGTAGAACATCCACAGCAGTTTGCTGCAGATGTTAAAGGAGTTAAACAACCGTTGCCCTTTCAATGTGAGTCCAAACTCCATTCTCTTCATTCACACTTTTCTCAGTGCAAGTAATATACATATAGAGTGAGTTACAGTGACAGACTTCACTGTAATGCTTGGGGATGTTTCAACAGGAAATAGGTAGCTATTTAGAGGAGACATAATGGGCTCTGCTATTAAAAATGCCCTGATTACGTTAAATAACAGCTAGCACTCTGTATTTTACAAGAGTCCAATAGTAAAATGTAAGGACAGGAGACAAGATCAAACTAGATCTGTTTGATCTGTTTGATGTGAACTGTTTGTCCTGTTAGTTTGTAAGTTGTTGAGTCAGAGTAAAACGTGTTTGTCTGAACTTTTGGGTTTCCTTTTGGGTCTTCCTGCTGAAACCCGGACAATATAAATTACTGAAAATCAATGACTGACCTTGATTTGAAATAGACACATCCAAAGCCAACACTGCATGCTCCTTTATAAGCTTGCCAGGGATTACTCTCCCTTTTTGTTTCTTTAATCTTTCTCCTTAGGATGTTTGGACCAGTCAGGAAATCATTTAGCTAACAAAACACCCCAGGCAGACCAACAAATTGGTTCTTTCTTGGCTGTCAGAATCGGTACGTAGGCCTAGATGCATTTCCTCTCCCCTGTCACACATCAGATGGCTGCCGGGCTGGAGTTGATATACTCAGTTGGTATCTCATTTCATTAGCGGCTTCATCTTTTCATTTTATGGCTCCCATAACGCGAACAAAACTACTGCAAAAACTCACTGGCATATACACACATAGGCTACACTGTGGTGAAAGGAATTTATTGTGAAAAGTGTCAAATCAATGAGCTCCCTAGCCACTGGAGAACATGAACTGAAACCCTGTACTTTTTGTGTCATGTCCTGTTGACGGCAATGCCCACACACCGAGTTTGATTACTGAGGGAGAAAAATGACTGCAATTATACTGAGTCACTGGAGAGAGGAAGGGACTATGAGGGGAAAAGTGCAAGAGGAGGGTGTGTGTGTGTGTGTGTGTGTGTGTGTTTGTGTGTGTGTGTGTGTGCGCGTATGTGTGCGTGTGTGTGTGCGCGTGTGTGCATGCATGCATGCGTAAGTGCGTGAATGCGTGTGTTCTATTGAACATATTACGCTTTGCTTTTGCTACTACATGTCATGTTAAACTCCGTTAAAATCCTACCAGAGCACAAACAACCACACACACACACACACACACACACACAC
>NC_045735.1:5935579-5952053 GCF_008692095.1 Etheostoma spectabile
ACGCACACACACACACGCACACACACATGCACAGGCCTAGATATCTTCACGGAGTTTGGTGTTTTTTGCCCCCATTATCTCCTTCCAGGGAGCACGGCAATGGTTATGGTTAGTGTTAGCTGCCTGGAAGGCGACGCTAGAGGAAAAAAACACCATCGAGCTCTATCTTCACACTCCTAAAAGGTGATCTGATCTGATCACTTTTAGCATTGCAGGTATGTAATATTTATTGCCAAGCCGTAGCTTTGACACTTGGCTTTATCAAAATAAGATTTTTTGTTGGAATCATCGAGAAAAATGTACAGTGCAGTAGTGATAAAAGATGTTTCATAAAAGGTTGTTGCTAATGTGGAGATCCATTATTGTTGAATGTGTGTCAAGTATAGAGGGAGTTAGTTTGTAGTATTGTTTTTGCAGTGAGTCAAACTATACTGTGATTGCGGAGGTGGAGGTTGGACAACCTTCTCTCACTAAGGGGGAAATCTGAATTCAGCAAGGGATACCGTTGGATGGTTAAAAGAAAACTTGTAGTAACTAAACTGTTCGGAAGTCAGATTGTTTTGAGAGTCAGAGAACCCATCTGGCTGGCAGAGGTCACTGTAGTCAGCAAACTCCTCAGGGGCACAGTGGTGGATGTGGGTTAGATTGGTCCTCAAATACTGGAAATTGTCAGGCCACGGCAATCAGCATGTCTGTTTGGTGTTTTGGGAATTTGGGGATTTCAGGGTTTTCTTTACATTGGAAAGGCGTATTGACTCTGTTCCCTTAAGTATTCTTGGAAGGTGCAACAGTTGTATGGAGTGTCGTCATTTCTGCAATCAATTCATTACCTGTACACTTGAAGTATTAAAGTGATTCTCCATCCAAAATATTTCCTTTGAGTACATTTCAAAGGTGACTTAAATGGATAATTTCGCTCATACCCCTGGTGATTTCAAACCATGCTGATAGTGCCTCTTCTAAAACTTCTTCCACCACTCCAATAAAATGGAGATGATTGGAATTTGAATTATGGTGCTCGGCATGGAAAATGAAATTCGAATAACTTAAAAGCAACACTTTTGAATAATATTCCTCCTCAGACCTCTGTGGAACATTTTCAATGGTACTATTTCTTTGTATTAAGAATACATTTATCGTAGTAATACACAGACCGGGGCTGTGGAAGAAAAAAGGATTTGCACTTTAGGCTGCACTAAGCAAATCTAAGGAGAAAATGTAAGCGTGCATCATACAAACAGTAGACAGTGGAGAAGTGCATCATGCTGCGGTCTTACCATTGAAATCCATTTTGATCACTTTAAATCCAAACTGACTGGAATCAGCAGTGGTGTAGATGGCTTGAATGATTGCCTTTATTGTCCCAGAGGGAAATTAGTTTGCAGGTTAGGCACAACATTAAACATACAGCACACAATAAATACACACAGTAAAGTCTTAAGTGGCTTGAGTAATGTGGGAGTAGTCCTAACTGTAGTTATGGAATTACGGTAGTAAAGAAATAACTATGCTACAGAGCAAATTTGGATACTTATCCTCTCCTGTGACCACAAGCTCTGAGGAGAGACAAAGGACAATGTCACAGATGAGTGGCCAAGAAGAGTTTCCTCAGAAGAATGAGTAGATTAAAGATACATCCACTTTTACTACAGTAACTACAGTAACAGGAACAGTTTTACTATAATGTTGTATTATATCCCTTATGCAGATCACACTGGTTTCTTTTAACAATATGTAAATGTGCTGTATTTATATAGCGCTTTTCCAGTCTTAACAACTGCTCAAAGCACTTTTACATCCACAGGAAACATTCACCATTCACACACATTCATACACTGTGGCCGGGGCTGCCGTACAAGGTGCCACCTGCTCATCAGATAAACAGTCACACACATTCACACTCCAATGCGCAGCACCAGGGGCAACTCGTGGTTCAGTGTCTTGCCCAAGGACACTTCGACAATGACTGCAGGGGCGGGGATCGAACCACCAACCTTCCGATTGGTAGACAACCACTCTACCACTGAGCCACAGCCACCCAATAGGGTTCCCCTAACCATAGCAGTACCACATCAGGATACGATCAAATATGCCATTTTGGAAGGTGATTACCTTTTGTTGTTGGATTTATTTCTCTCTTTTTTGACTTGCTTTTTATTCGTTTTCTTTTAGTTTAATAATTCCTCTTTACTCAGGCAGGAAGATATTGAACTGTTTCCGTGCAAGTTATGATTTTGTTGCATCGCCCTTGACTGTAGCTCTATTTTGTCCCTTTGTCTATAAATATAAAAAAACATAATACACAATTAGCCTCCTTGTACCATTTAAATATAAACAAGGTGGTATTTAGAAACTAAGCTGTTGCAGCATTGCAGAGGTATTGGAGGCATTTAATCCCTCTCCAGGGGAAACAGTTCCTATTTGTATCAGCTATCAGCACACAATGGTGCCAGTGTGCACCACAGTTAAGTACTCATAAATGGGACTCAGACTCTTGACTTAGAGACACACCACACGTATGTTACACAATATGTATACTAAAATAAGTATTAACTGATTTTCCTTTCTTGAATTGTGTTTTCTAGTGACAGTAACAAAGTGCAGCTTTCATGCAGATAGTGATGGAGACTCCTGCCTTGGCGTACAGTTGGGATTCATTCGACAGGTGTGTTTAGCTAGTAGAAAGCCACACCTTCTGCCATTTGCTGTGTTTGCCTTTAAAGAGAAGGATAGTAGTGTAGCAGCTTTGGTCCCCCAAAGAAAAAAAATGGAGTTTGCTTTTCTTCACATTGACAATGAGCTTTCACTGTGCTCATTAGTAGTGATCCAGGCAACTGGCATGAAGAAAACAACACCTCCCACTGACTTAACCCTCCTTATGTCATTGGGTCAAATTTGATCCCTTTAAAAAATGTCTGAAACATGGGTTTCTTTTTAACCAAATTACCACAAAAATGTGAATCCTCACAACGCTCTTTGCAAATACAATTGATCACTTTCATTCCTGACTAAACTCATCTGTACGTTCCTCTGATCTTAACTATAAGTCAAAATAATTCATAATTCAAATGTTAGGTAGAGTTCTATATAAATGAGGGTTAGTGACCATGAATTCCAAAAAGTAGTGTAAAACTAGTTGTAGTAAGGGGGTGTTAGTGAAAACAAAAAAAAGTATAAAAAAAGGGACAAAAATAACAACGTTTTGTCCGTTTTTGACCAGGGAGGACAACACAAGGGTTAATGAAACTTCACACTCAGCACTGACAAAGCCATGATTGAGTATTTTCAGACCAGGGCAACACTTGACACCCCAAGTGTTTCAAATTAGTCCAACTCTTTTAGAAAAGGGACAGCTCATGTAGTATTTCTTTGTACTTTTAAGGTGAGTGGAAAGTTGATGGAATATACTCCAGTAGTGGATTTTGTTACCTTTGGACAGACCAAAGCAAACAGTTTTCCCCGGTTTTCAGTCTTTATGCTAATTTTGCCTAAATGTCTGCTGTCTTATATTTATCAGAGAGATACAATGTATACCACATTATATCTTCTCATCTAACTCTTGACAAGAATAAGCATATTTTCCAAAACGTACTCCCCCCCCTTAGAACCCCCACACTATTGAAATGGCTGCTCCACCTCTGCTTATCAGAGCATTTTCACTGAAAACAGCTGCTGCTGCTGCTGCTGGGAATAAGATTAACAAGAGCAGTAAGACTGAATCAAAAAAGTTGTGGGCTGCAAAAACCAAACAATCATCACAAAAAGGCAAAAAGGTTAATTTTGTTTGTCACTTCAAGCAACACCAACCATTGATCAGTTGGTATATATAAAATGTAAACTTACATAAAAATGTTGATTAGGGCAGTTTCAGGAATCAAAGACAGCAGACACACTGTGTTTGTCTAATTCTAGTATGAGGCTGATTTCCCTTTGAACCACCTGCAGCTCAAAATACAATCAACATAAGAATGTGAATGTGCCATGTGTCACTCTATCAATTAATCCATATTATCTAGACAATTCATTGTCTTTCTCATTTATTCAGTATTTTCAAGGCTCACCTCCTTAGTGACTTGTAGGAATAATCTCTCTGGACCAGCAACTCATATGCAAATTAGCTTTTGGCTTGCGTTTCCACAGTAACTCTCAGGACATTTTATTGGTCGACAAGCAACCATTTGAGACCATTTGCTTTCTTTTTTGTTTTAATTGACCAGTGTGTGTGTATGTGTGTGTGTGTGTGTGAGTGTATTTTTGGATAAGGGACTATTTGACAAAAACAGACAGAAGGATGGTTTGTTCAAAGAGGAGGAGGTCAGTTACACTCATCTACAATAATAGTAACACAGGCTCTAGATGAACAGGTAAACACTTCCTGGTTTTAGCCAAAATCCCATTAATTCCGTCTAGATTTAGCGTCTCAAACACATTGACAGGTGCAGACGCATGTGATAATAATAATATATATATAATATAATGAAAATATTCATTATGATATGCTCAAGGGAATGGCATAAACACCATATAATGACAGTCTTTCTAAGATTAGACTCTAATAGTCTCTGAGATAAAGATGAAAAGTTCAGAGTCAAAATGAGATCTCCAGAGAAAGTTGTGATTCTCATAAGAAGCTCATCAGCGGTGCCTCGTGTCTCTGAGTACATGTACATCACTGCAGCCCATCTGCTTCTAAAGGATGTGTTTTTACTTTGCAAAGAAGCTGTGAACTACACAGTACAGTAAATGAGATTAGGCTGACATACTGTAATGTCCAACAGCAGGAGACTGATGGAGTTCAGATAAGAAGTGTCAGCTCATCTTCTCAAGACTCGCCATCCCATTCAGGTAAAAAAGGAACGTGAGTTGCTATAGATTTTTTCTCCCAAATAGCACACCAATAGAAGGAAAGTATTTAAAGATCCCATATTATGCTCATTTTCAAGTTAATACTTGTATGTTGGGTTTCCACTAGAACATGTTCACATGCATTAATGTAAAAAAACATATAATGTTTTCACCTTGCAAACGCTCTGTTTTAGTACCTGTCTCTTTAAGCCCTCCTCCCAAAAAGCCCAGTCTGCTGTGGTTGGTCAGCGTTTCTGGGTCTTCCGCATCTTCGCTCTCTGAGTCTCTGCACCCTCATTGCAGCCGGGAATGACTGTACTGGTACTGTAGCAGCACTTTACACCTATATACAGTAAGTATAGTATATATACTAAAAGTTGTGACATTGCAACTGTACTGAAGTCCTGAAGACTCCTTTAAAGGCACAGTTTCTGAATATGGGCTGTGTGCATTTCTGTGTGGTTTGATCATTTTGATACTTTCACAGTACAGCACCAAGACCTGCTTTGTAATGTGAGAAATGGAAATCTCGCTATTTACAATATGGGACCTAGAGGACTCTTAAATATGAATTTGAGGCACATTATCCTCACGTGACTTTACTCAAAAAGAATTGGTGCATCACCAAGATGAGTCTTTCATGCAGGCTGACTTTAGTTGGACCATTTGGAGTCAGTTCTTACATAGATTTCAGATTAGTAATTTTGTCGTCAGCCCAGTGATATCCAGCACAAACCTGCTGCATTGCTGTAGTTACTTTGAGGTCATATTATAATTTGCTCAATCTAGTGATTTATTACAGCCCATACAGACTCACATTTCAGATGAAAACCAATTTACTTTTATCGGGTGGACGGATTTAAAGCACCAGCTTCAAACCAGTGCTACATTTATGAGGTTTAGCTCAGGGTTGAGATTGATACCAATTGGTTTTAAACAGAAGCTAGAAATATTTTAAAACAACATTCCAACATTGCATGAAATAAGTCTGAAACACAAATTTTGCTTTAAGAAAAAGTTACACTAATGTTTCCCACAATGACATGATTAAGTTTCAAGAGACAAAAGCTTTAAAAGTAAACAGTCTTTAAACCTGTATGCATTGATTTTCTTTGCCACTAGGGGGCAGTGATGGAAGCTGTAAAACTATCAATCTTATTTTTTTTTTTTTTTTTTTTTTTTTTTTTTTTATTAAATCTTAAATTTTAAACATGTAAACATTCGATGAACATTTGGCATCAGTAAAAAATAAATAAAAAAACAGCATGTTAAAAAAGTAAATAAATAAAATAACCTTACTGTACAGTAGATATATAGAATCTTAAGAAGAAGAAGGAAAAAAAAAAAAAAAAAAAAAAAAGAAAAAAAAAAAGAAAAAAAGAAAAGTGGATTAAATATAAACATCAAGAACATAAATACAGTACAAAGACAAGATGAGATGGGCAAAGGCTATACAATCATAAATCCTTAAAATCTTGCAGTAGATCAGCTATATAGATAATTTTCTTACTATTAATGACTTGGATAGACTCACAAAAGATTCGAAATTCATTTCTGAAGCGTGTGAAAGCTGGTTGCGATTTATCAAATTTTGCTTTATGGATATGAAATTTCCCGTGTAGAATTAGTAAATTGACAATCTTGTGTAATTTTTTGTTCTTGTGATCATATTCAATAATAACATCTTTTGCTTCTAATTTAATTTGGAGATTCTTTTGAACATTTAAATAATTTTCCATTTTTTTCCAGAATTCCACAGAGAACCGACACTCCCAAAATAGATGTACAATAGTTTCTTCTTCAGATTTACAAAATTCACATTTATTATCCACAGACGCAAATATTGAGATAAATTTGTTAGTGGGATAAATATTATGCAGTATTTTGAAATGCAGTTCTTTACTTATTGGGGATAACAAACTTGTATGGTAGAAGCCATGTTGATTCCCAGTGAATGTTGAAGTACAAAGATTCCAAACAAATTTTCCCCGTGGAGTGATTTCCTTTTGCTGTAGAAGAAGTTCCTATATGTTTATTGGTACATTTATGACTTTTAATATTTACTCCATCAACAAAGAAGGTTGGATCCAATTCTTGACTCTCAAAGTGACATTTCAATAATTGAAGAATTCCACTAGGTATAGCATTTATTACCATTTGATATTCTTTATGGGTGACAGGAAAAACTTTAGACCTGAGAAATTCCTCATAATTAAGAAGTCGAGCTTCATCATTTTGTAAGTCTGCAAGAAAAATGATATTCCGGTCAACCCAATGTTGTAGATAAAGGGACTTATTCTTTCTGGTTATGAACTCATTGTTCCATATAATAGTTCTGTGAGGAGAGAAATTGTGTTTAAAACATAATTTGGCAGCGTTAAGTGCTTGCTGATGAAATTTAGATAATTTTTGCGGTAGCTTAATTTCATTGTAACTGCATTGTAATACAAATTGGAGGCCTCCCATTTTTCCAAAAATGGACTGTGGAATAAAGTACCAAAGGGAATCTGGAGCTTTTAAACATTCTTTTATCCATTTAATTCTAAAGGTGTTGTTCACATCCATAAAGTCCAATATTTCCAAGCCACCTGCATTTCTTGGGGCTGCTAAAATCTCCTTTTTTAATCGGTGGCATTTGTTTTTCCAGATAAAGTTAATTAAAACGTCATTTATTTCTTTACAGAGGGATTGATGGATATACAAAGATTGGGTAGGGTAAATAAATCTAGAGATACCGTCCGCTTTGCTCAAAAGAACTCTACCTATTATGGACAGATCTCTTTGAAGCCACATATTAAATATATTTTTAGTTTTTTGTATTTTGGGCTTAAAATTCTTTTCTTGTCGTTCCTTTAGATCTTTAGAGATATGAATTCCAAGGTATTTAATACTATTTTTCACAGGAATATCACACATAAGCTTTTCATCAGTGTTATATAGACATAGAATTTCACACTTCGAAACATTGAGTTTTAAACCTGATGCTAGCGAAAAGGATTGTATTTCTTTGATGGAGTTTCCAATTTGTTGTTTATTTTTTAAGAAAAGAACTGTGTCATCAGCTAGTTGAGAAATTTTAATTTCTCTTTCAAAAATCCTTAAACCCTGTAAATTGTCACAACGTAAAATATGTAAGGAGAGCATTTCAACAACAATGAGAAACAAGAATGGAGAACAAGGGCAGCCTTGGCGGACTGATCTATAAACTGAAAAACTTTGGGTGGTATTTGGATATAGCATGACACAGCTACTGATATTTTTATAAAGCATTTTAACCCCAGAGATAAATTTTTCACCAAAACCAAAAGATTTGAGTGACCTAAATAAGAATTGATGCTCTACTGTGTCAAATGCTTTATAAAAGTCCAGCGATAATATTACAGCGTCAGATTCCACATATTCAGAATAATCTATTAGATCAAGAATAAGCCTTATATTACAGCTTATATGCCGATTAGCCATAAAACCAGTTTGAGTTTCATTTATAATTTGGCCCAATCCTTTTTTTAAACGTCTGGCAAAAATTAATGACAGTATTTTATAATCTACATTTAGCAATGTTATAGGTCTCCAGTTTTCTAATAAAAGGTGATCTTTATCTGGTTTGGGAATTAAGGTTATTACACCCTGCTTCATAGTAGTAGTCATTTCCTCATTATCGATACAATCTCTTAGCATGTTAAAAAATGGAGTTTCAATTATGTTCCAAAAGCATCTATAAAACTCAACAGGAAGACCATCCATTCCGGGAGATTTCCCTTTTTTCATTTTATTTACAGCTTCAAGAATTTCAGATTTTAAGATAGGTTTATCACAGTCTGATTTAAATTCATTAGAAATTTGTGGGATAAATTTCCTAATTTTGCTGATAAAATTCTCATCTTCTGTTGAGTTATAATGAGAGCTATATAGATCAGAATAGAAACGGGAAGTATAGTTCGCTATATCAGATGGGTTGGAGATTATATAGTTATCTATTTTTAGAGAGGTAATATTATTTCTCTTATAGTTTCTTTTTTCCAGAGCAAAGAAATAACTTGTATTTCGCTCACCTTCCTCTAACCATTTTGCTCTAGAGCGTATGAAGGCTCCTTTGGTCATAGTAATATATAATCGGTCGATCTCTTCTTTCAGACTTGACAGCTTTAATTTTTCCTCTTCGGTAAGAGTATTTTTATTTATCAAAGAGTTCAGTTCCGCCATTGTTTCTATTTCTCTCAAAGTATTACGTTTTTTTATTTCCTTACTAAATTTAATAGCTAATTCTCTGATCTTAAATTTAAAGAATTCCCATTTTTGAATATTGCCAAGTTCATTACAATTGAAAATATCACCAGCAGTAACTTCAACTGATTTACAAAAGGCTTCCTCATTTAATAGGTTAAATTTCCAGAAACCACGAGATTTTCTGGTTTGCTCTTGTGGATTAGCAAAAGTGACCACTATCAGTTTGTGATCTGAAAAGGGGGCATAGCTATGTAATGTTTCAGAAACATATTGTAAAGTATAAGAGGAAATTAACCAAAGATCAATTCGAGATTGTAGAGAGCCACTAACATTACTCCATGTATATTCTTTTTGATAAGGATGTAAATACCGCCAGACATCAATTACACCAAGTTGTTCACACAAATGTGATATAGGTTTAAATTTTGAGTTATGGGAGATCTTTGCAGGTAATCTATCCATTTGATCATCTGCTGCATCATTTAGGTCACCACCTATAATTAAGTGAGCATCTTTGTATTTTTCCTTCATCTTTTTTAACTCTCCCGCTATTTGGGTATACATGTTTTTTGCTAGAACATTGTTATTATGTCCATATATATTGGTTAACATCAGAATTACATTATTCACTCTAAGAACCAGAGTAATCCATCTACCCTCTTTAGAAAGGTGAGATTCTACCACATCTCCTTTAAATTTATTAAACAAAATAGCTACACCTGCTGAGTGATTAGAAGCATGACTTAAGTAAATCTGGTCCCCCCATTGACTGCTCCAGAATTTCCTATCATCATCACATGAGTGAGTCTCTTGTAAAAGAATTAAATCTGCACTAGATCGTCTACAGAAAAGAAAAATAGCCTTTCTTTTAGAGATGTTTCGTAACCCTTTGACATTAAGAGAAATCACTTTAAGGTTAATGAAATTATTTGCCATACAAATAGTAAAAGATGTTTAAATAACTGAATAAATAAGGGAAAAAGTGAAAAGAAGAATTGATGCCTACAACTAAGAAATAGAAGATAAGAGCTAATAGGAACCCTTAACCTTTGGTAGTGATTAGAAATTCCCTGAACACTGGGAGTACCAATATGACGTTGAACTGTCTTAAGGCCTTATTTAACTTCAGGCTACATCATTGTCCACTTGTGAAACAATTACTTGCCTGGTTATTATATCTAGGAAATATACAAGACGAAGATTCATGCAACAAATTTCACTCCATCGATGAAGGCGACTGGACCTTGCCATCTGGTCTTCTTTCCGTCCTTACGAGCCTGCTCGACCAGGGGCCACAGTTTGTTTCTGCATTCTCTCTCGGAGCGTGTCAGGTCCTCGGCGATGCGGAGATTCAGCTTCTTCATAACTTCAGCATTGCGTGAGTCCTTCCAAATCTTGTACCTGAAGGTACGCATGTTAAATTGTACAACAATCGGACGCGGTGTCTTATCCTCTCTGGGGCGCCCAACTCTATGTACTGCATCGACCAAGAAACCGAGCTTGCTTTTATCATCAGGAGCAATCTGACTCAATATCTTCATGACTTCCTCTCTTACATCTTCACTCACTTTTTCAGGAAGGTTGTTGAGACGCAAATTCCATCTTCTGCTGTAGCGCTCGGCTTCCTCAGTTTTCTCTTTTATTTCTTCAATGCTTTTATCAAGCCTTTTAACCTTATCTTCCGTCTCCTTTGCTTGAAATCCAAGGCTTTTCACCTCTTCTTTCACCACAGTGATGTCTGCCGTGTTTTTATTTATCCGTTGTTCAAAAACGGAGAATTGCTCCTTCAACTCAAAGATTGCTTTGAGAATGTCGGCGTTTGAGACCTCGTTTTTATCTTTGTTGGCACACACTTTCTTTGGATTTGGACTATTAATTGGAGAGTCTGGAAGTGGTGAGCACAAACCCAAAAAGGTGCCATCCGGGTCTACATCCATTATCAGCCCCCCTTTTAGGCCCTTTTTAGCGTCTCTCTTTGCCATTGTGGTCCACTAGCTCCGTGCTATTAGCTTGGTATGCTAGGTACCTGAACAGTTTGCACGTGCTATCTACAAAGGGTTGTTTCTAGCCTTTAAAGTTCCTAAAATGATAGTTAACCCTTACTCGTCGGCGTGGCTCTTGAAGACTGACAGTTCAACAAGTTGCGTAGTCATTGGCCTTGTTATAGAACATAAGTACTCCGTTAAGTGTTGCAGAGCTTAGCAAACGTCAACCACCACGGTCGCCATCTTGCGCCGACCCCACCATATCAACTTATAAAGATGTTATGATGACTGTGTTAGCAAACAGATGCCTATGTAGCAGACACTGAGCAATACTAGCATTTGGAATTGTGTTTCTGGTGAAGTGAATAATGAAAGTCCAATATTCTTTTATCTCTATTTTGGTCTCGACCATCTTCTGAGGAAAGCATTGCTTCTTGAATTCTAAATGTTCCGTTACTTTACCTACCAGTTGTTTACTTTGTCCGCCTGCAGCGATTCTCTGTGGGTTCATTGTGATTGGACACATTTTATATATTTGATCAATTAATATAAAAATATTAGAATATGCAGCTTTGCTGCTGGAAACAATGTTGATGAGAGAGATGAGAGTGAACAAAACTGCTAATTTGCATACTAAATATGCCAACAAATGAAATGATGGGCATTTAGTGTCACTTCCAAACGTTTAGTAATGGCAATGTAAATGTAAATGTGTAGATCAGTTATACATTACATCACACACATTACAAACCCCCCTTTCTGCTGAAATATCAACTTAATGAAAAAGAAGTTTAACAAGGAGACAGAAGGGAGGGAGGGAGGAAGGAGAAGGTTAGAATGGAAACAGGGAGAGAGCTAGTGGGTTCAAAGTGACTCGTTTCCGTCATTAATGGCGTGTATGTGTGAGGCCTGAGGCACGACACAGCCCAACCACCGCCTCCCACAGGGGGACACTAATGACAAACATCCTGCTTCACGATGCAGGAGACACTCTCATCTGCTTCTGATTCTCACCCTTACTCGTTCTTACTCGTTCTTTCTCCTGAGAAAAATCCCTTGCTTTCTATCTTCCTATCGCCCTCTCTCTCACAAACATGCATGCACACACACGCACGCGCGCACGTACAAACAGAAGAGAAACAGCAGTGCATTCCCTCTCAACCTCCTTGTTGATAATAAATGAATGGTTCACTGTGTGGTTGTGTGTGTTTTTTGTACATGAATTATACAGGGTGTTTATGTTGCACAGGAAACAAGATTTCAAACGCTTCAACAAGTCTATTATCTGTGTCAAGCTGCCCGGATGGTAAGAAGACGGAGAGGAAGAGATTAAAAAAATACTTCTGTCTCCCTCTTTAGCTCGTCTTTTCACAGCAGTTCACACTTTCACATTTGTATAAATCAAAGTAGGTTTAAGTGGAGGTTTTTACACAAAAATATCGGTTAAGGTCAAAGTAAAACAGCAATAACAAATATATAACATCGGCCGAGCATCTTTCCTCTGGTTTTTATTGTCAGATAGGGGAACTGTTTATGGTTTGAGGGATAAAGGCTCAGTCTTCTATGTCATTTAACATGTGATAATACAATGTGATGGGTCTTTAAATGGAGTCCATAATCCTTTAAGGGGCCTTTTACATGACCAAAAACCTCCATACCTACTCTACAAATTATGAATAAATGCTAAAACAAATCTGGAATAATTAGGATCATATGCTGTCTCTGTAAGAAAAAAAAGGGTTAAAGACATGTTTGCCTGAAGATATGAGCCAAAAACAGATGCATTATGCTGCTTTGGTGGTACTGATTCAGTTATTATCTGCCTTGTTCTGGATTATTCCAATGATTTGATGGAGGCTGGCTATCTCTAAAAATATCATGATAATAATAGTCACTCTTTCCATGCCTTCAATTCCCTTTTATCTTCCTTATTCGTTAAAAGTAACCACAATCAGAAAGCACTACCAGAGTGCCCTCCACTGGTGAAACATCAAAGTAAAAAAATAAAATAAATAACACACTTGTATCAATTCAGAAGAATTTATTGGTTTCTGAAAGACTACAAAGACTCCATCAGAAATTAAGCCTCATGAAGTGAAAAATACCAACAATATGTAGAGTGCATTGCTTTCATCAAGTAAACCTACATTATTGACTGTGTATGAACAGTGCTGATCATGAAGCTACAACAAAGACCTTTTAGTTTAGAGAATCTTTCAAGTGGGTTCCAGGTACATTTCAACACTCAAAACCATGTTGGCAAGAGCAAGTCAAGTTCAGTCCAAAGAGCCAGAGAGGCGGTCTCTCACTCAGTCCCCTGCAGGGTGAGTCATCAGTCCAAACCTGTGAGTTGGTTCTCAGTGTGGCGTCAGGAGTGGGCTCCAGCAGGGTGGGGTCACCATCAAATCAGGCAAGTCATAGTTGTACAATGAAATAATATAGTAGTGTATTGTATAATCAATAGTAAAAATTGTAAATCATATTTTTATTCTTTTGTTCAGTGCAATTTTATTAAATTTTAGATATTTATATTTATCTGTTAATCTATTCATTCATTATTACAGCATAGCTATTGATGTGTGTGTTGACCTGGGTGGTGAGCTGCTGCTGCATACAACTTATTTATCCCCTTGCAGGGATAAATAAAGTTGAAGGATTGAATTGAATAATTGCATTACTATCTATAGGTTATGCCACCATATAACAAAAAGAATAATAAAAGTGACCATTGTAATTATCTTTCACTCTCACCACGATCACTTGTCATAAAGAAAAAAAAACATGGCCAAATGTGTGTATGTGGTTTCATGTTGCTACTGAGAATGTAGTATGTAGGTGGGGCACTGAATCCAAACTTGTTCTTACTCTCCTAAATATAGAGAGCAGAGATCATAGAAAAAAGAAAAAAAAATCAAACGAAAAATATTCTGGACCAATGCCCCCTCTCTAAACTGACCGTCTAATGGCCTACTTAATCACATTGACCACATCTTGTTTGACTTGTTCCAGCCCTTTTGAGGATATCACATCATGGGTGATGCTGACTGTTTGGGCCTCTGTGACATGAAGAAACCTGAGAACATCCCGTGCTTCTCTCCAGGTGGTGTTTCTTCTCTTTTTGGCCATGAACGGTAACACACAGAGTTTTTTTTTCTGGGTGAAGTTTAGCCTGAATCATCTGCAATTCACGTTCCCCTCCAACCCATCGGCCGCGTCGTTGTCCGACTCCTCCTCTATGGCGAAGCGCGTGTCCGTGGAGCACAGGGAGCTGATGCTGCTCTGTTCCGTGCACTGTGCGCACGCCAGCGGTGATGGCAGCGCGCCCTCGTAGTGGAGATGCCCGAAGTTGTTGCCGTGGTTACCGCAGAAAGGCAGGGACACCTGCACCGAGCGCAGCTCTGAGACAGCGGCGGGAAAGGTAAGGCTGTGTTTCTTGGGCAGCGCGCCCCACTCCCGCTGCTCCTCCTCGTGCACAAGGCGCGTGAAGATGTTGATTCTCCTTTTCTCTCTCCTTTTGGAGCGGAAGTAGCCCGTCATTATGCCACAGAGGAAGATTCCGTAGAAAGACATGACTATTAATATGTACAGGTACGCGTCGCTTTTGTCCGCCTGGGAGTGCGCGGTGCTCTGTGTGTGCAGGAAGAGGCGTTTGGGTGATGCTGTGGAGTTTTCCAACTGTTCCATTTTTTTCAGTGCAGCTTTTGTGGAAGACCTAGAAAGTGCGCTGCAAAAGATACAGAAGTGCATCCATAAATATGAGGATTTCTTTTAACCAAATTGCAAGATTTACGCAGAAGGATATCCTTCTGCGTAAAGGGTTAGGGTTAGGGTCCCAAAAGGGATTGCAAAGTGATAAAAAACTATGAATACATTTGTAGAGTCATGGTCACTGCAATGAAAAGCAAATATAACGCAAAAGATTAATAATCATCAATGCTCCACCTTTGCCATGGGATTTTTTTCGCAAATAGAATTCAGAACAGTTTACGGTTTATTGCATTTTTTTTTTAATGCAACTTTAAAGTCTTAAGTTTCCGTCAGGATAGGTTACTTTAATAAACAACCTCTCGTTCTTGTTTTGTTAATATTATTTTTTTTAGTTTTCTATTTCTGTTAATTTTTTTATGAGGAAAACACTTTCCAGTGGTTTAGAAAAAGTTAACACAAAATGATTAAGTATATATACAACTAAACTAACAATAGGCTTATGTAAATAGTAACAAATTCATAAACTGTCTACTCACCAAACTGAAGAGCTATGTCTCATGTGAATCTCTTGGGTCTCCTTGCAGCTCTTCTGGAGTTTGGCAGTGCTACTAAATGGAAGAAGTTATTTATATAGAGACCCTGTAGTGCCATAAGTCACGTGATTGTAAGATGAGTTCTGGGTGTATGGAAGGCCTGAAGGGATGGCGTGTTAAAAATGAGGAAGTAACAACATGTAGGCCTACCTTTTAACATTGTTCACGCCTCTAGGGGGGTTCTAATGAAATCATGAAATGGCCAAGACTGTATTAGACTTACTAAGTTACTAATAGGCCAACAGAAAGAGACCGATTGGAATGGAAAGGAAAAATACATTTAAGAAAAACGGTTTAGTGTTAAGTACGGTGCAGGGAATTGTGGACACAAATGCAGAGACAGAAGAGAATGTGAAGTTTGAGGAGTTAATTAAATAATAAAAATCTATACAACTAAATATGTCCTGTATGTCCTATAAAACTGTAGACAAAACTTACCTCCAAGGACGAGAAGGAAGCATAGAACACGAATGAGACTTGGGGCCTGTTGCACGAAAGTAGAATAAAGATATCCAGGATAAGTGAAATATGGCTCTTATCAAATGGAGAGAAAAAGCCCAACAGACTATAGCGGACCGACTGAATGTGTAAGGATGTAAAAATATCTACTTAGCCTACTAGTCACTTCACATTTTTACAAAGTTGTAGGCTACACTGTGTTTTAATTGCTTTAAATATGCTAGTTTCATGTGTTGGTTTTATTGCAATAAATACATTTTTATGTGACAAATGTGCTGGTTTTACCGTAAAGTGTCTTTTAAGTGGCCTACCATGTAAAGCACAATATGAATAAAATGTATTATGATTTAGCCTACTTTGCCTTAAAAGTGAGAAGGGGGGAATTAATGTTCCTCGGGAAATGTACCCTAAGGACTCTAGGCTTGATTTCAAACCCTTATTTGCGACGCAAGAACATGTTTTACAACCCTATGCACAAATCTCTATAGGATGTCTAATTCTTTGTACAATTAATGTTCATACAGAACAATCAGGAAAGGAAAAAAACTAGAAAAAGAAGTAAGTGACTTCAATGTGAGCATATATGTAAAACAGTATTCACGTTTTTTTTTTTAATTTTTCTGACAAGTGACGGCACCAAAATAAAAAGATTAAGAA
>NC_045735.1:5952063-5952259 GCF_008692095.1 Etheostoma spectabile
GTTCCCGGTGTGATGAATGTAAACTACACTACATACGTATGTAGGCCAAGTTTTTGGTCAAGTGATGTGAGACTTATTGAGAAGGTTATGAAACCAAAGAAAGCTATAATAAAAAAAAAACATTAGGCCTACATATTAAGGAGTAACGCAAACTATCCTTTATTAGAGAAGGGCAAGCAACAAGAAAATGAAATCA
>NC_045735.1:5952269-5960137 GCF_008692095.1 Etheostoma spectabile
GTATTGGTCTCTGACCAGTCTGCCATTACTATCTGGGAATATAACTGCACTGTCCCACTTAATCTCCGGAGCGTCCTGTATAAACCTGAAGCTGAAACCACTGACGCCGCGCTGCTCATCTCTACTTTTACA
Source organism: Etheostoma spectabile (assembly GCF_008692095.1). Lineage (NCBI taxonomy): Eukaryota > Metazoa > Chordata > Actinopteri > Perciformes > Percidae > Etheostoma > Etheostoma spectabile. The sequence continues at coordinate 5,952,402 of NC_045735.1, forward strand.
GAGAGAGTGGACACTGACGCGACACACAGGTCTGTCCACCACACACCAGGCAGCCTCAAACACTACCGTCCCACCAGGAAAAGTCCCGACTCTCTCGATTGCCACGCCACATCTGGGTGCCAGTGCAAACATTTCTACACAACTGCTATAGTAGGGTTTAAATAAAACTCATGAAAAACAATAGTGGCAAATAATGCATGTTAATAAAAATAAAACATGAAACTCCAAGATTAATCTTAGCCTGGCTGTTAGCCCTCTCTGGACCAGGCTAACCGCAAAGAATATATCTCCATGGTTACTTGGCTGGGTTTAATTCAACCTGGTTTCGTGCAACCAAATCAAAGTCAAATTCATCCAGGATAACTTGAATAATCCAGTTTAATCCCTTAGTCTGGTTTTGTGCAACAGGCTCCTGAGCTCTGACACACAAAAACACTACTACAATGATCTGACAACAAACAAGGGGAACACCATGACTCAATACAGAGGGTAGCGAGGCAACAAGAGGCCGGTGACACAAGGGCTGGGAAACAGGTGGAAGACTTCAGACAATCACAAGAGGTGGGAAAACTAAGGCAGGAAGTAAAACTAAACAAGACTACACAGAAAACAAGACTATCACAATAAAACAGGAAACCGAACAGATACAAGACACTCACAAGAGACCACAAGACAGAAACTACAACAAGAGAGCAACCAAGGACTAAGAACTGAAACAAAACATGAACAGGATGAAACAGAAAATATACAAAACAAGACCAAAAAATAACATATCACATGAAAACCAGGCTGAGAAAATTAAGACAGGAAAACAGACTACCACAGTAAGACAATACAAAACACCCCAAGCATAACACTTAGAAACTGGTGATAAAAGTATATTAATCCTAAAGTCATTCAATCACACTCTCTGGATAAATGGCCATATCTACAAATGCCAGGCCGGTCCAGTTTCATTATTTTCCATCAAGCCCTCTGGAGTACAAACAATGAATACATCGACTCTCCTCATCTCATCACCCAGGATTTTTCAATTTCCTTTCCTAAACCTATGCATAAGCCTATGAATAAAATCATGCAACACATTCAAAAATGGCATGGTGGGAATTACAGACTACAATCAAAAACCAATTATGTCTGTCAGTACACTTATCATGCACATAGATGCGGTTTATAAATATTACAGAGAGGGACAGGCAGAGACACTTGGTACCATGATGGTATTCATTCTAACAAATATTCAGATGATTTACAATAAGTCTGAAGGGACATTTAGTATATCTAGTGAAATTCCAGTGGTAAAAAGTACTGATTACTTAAGTTCAAGTACCAATTCAACAATGAAATACTATGTTGGGGTCCCATATAGACACTGTCAAAAAGATTAGAAAGCTTTGGTTTAGCCCTGTAGCATGATTCTTGTGCTTCTCGCTCGTCCAGCAATGCATTGTATTTTATGAGCTTGTCATATGTTTAGTCAATGCAAATTCTTAATCCAAAAAGTAAAATACTGTCAAATACATGTAATGGAGTAAAAAGTGCAATATTTCCCTCTGACATGTGGTGGAGAAGAAGTATAATTTAGCAGAAAATGGAAATGCTCAAATAAAGTGACTATACTGATTAGTTTAGCATTCTACTTAAACCGAGCACGGAAGTAAATTGTGACTTTTTGCCAGTGCAGAATTCTATGTTGAAGCTAGGATTTTGGAAAAAGTACAGGTTTAAAAACACGAACAGAGATAGAATCCTGCAGCTGCGTAGTGCGCCAGCCCTGTGGGACTGCCAAAACAATTTAGAAGTAAATACTCAAACAGAGACCAAAGCTCTAGTTAACAGGCAGTGGCCATCTTTTTGCTGGTTTACTGGTTTGCTGTTTACACTGGCGTTTTGATTTAATAGTTTAAAGGGATTTTTCTAAGGGCTGCTCTTTTTCTTTTAAAAATGTCATCTCCATATGACTTTTTAATTTAATTTGACTGAACTTCTCCCTTTTTGCCAGACACAGCCAAGGATCAGGCTGAAATGGTGAGCATTAATGAATGAATTGGATTAGATGTACTCATCATTCACTCATCACTGATTACTCTTATTGAATCAGTAAAGGCTGATTTCACTCCTTTCAGCTGTAACAGACATAAATATACGTCATCATCTGTCTGTCTTTTAGTCACATAGGGCTCAATTTCCCACCCAATGAGAATGATATGCCGAATCCAAAGTATCGTGCTTAATACTTTCAATTGAATTAATTAGACTTGGTAACTGTGGCAGAAATTTTTTTTCAAGACAATAAAGGACAACTTCATGTAGACCAACACAATCTTTATTTTCTTCATTTGAGTAGTTTTCCAAAGGCAAATTACAAATAAATAGTTAAATGCTCTTATGTTACAATGCAGGCTCTGGATACAGAGGGGGAGTGGAACTTCAAAACAAGTCTATGATAATGAAGTTAAAAAAGAGGCTATACATGTGCTTCATTTACTGATCACCTACATACTGTATATATGTGTACAGTATATATATATATATATATATATATATATATATATATATATATATATATATATATACACACACACACATACACACTCACAGAGATTAGGGAATAGAAAAGGGGGGACTCAGAATCACAAGAGAAGGCAACAGGTGTCACATTGTGAGGGATTCTGGGGCCATGGTTGTCCTGAGTATGGACTTGAGACACACACTTAGTCATACTTGTGCAGATGACAAAAATATGTCACTTTAAGATGGTAATAACAGTCCTGCAGAGTAAATGTTTTCCACACACACCCAAGTCGCACTTGTCAGAGTGAGCTTACTTTGCAACCCACCCAGGCACATTTAGAAAGTTGTATTTATGTCCTATCTGTAGTCATCCTTATTTGGAAATGACATGGACATGATACATTTTCATAGTGCACTATGATTTTTCAAATATGACAATGATTACAAATTTCATGTCATTTTATTTGTAATACAAGCAAGTAAATGTGCATTTTTGTGAACAGTGTGGTCTGTACAGCACATAAAAAAGTATACTCTATCACTGTAGAAAATGTCCCAGACTAAACAACAGTGCATCTTTGTTTCTTTGTTTCTTTTCTTTCTAAATAAGACTATTAGGTGCAATTTATTCTCATTTCTGAAAATAGGACAATGGTCTTAATGTAGATAATGTAAAAGATAAACATTGTTTGACCAGATCTGACCTTAGCAGTTTTTTAACCAAGCTGCTCTCATTTGCCCTCAAATGACTTTGTGCATTTGGTATCAATATGTACTGATGAGAGACGCCCCACGTCCAGGGGATTCAAAGTCCCACTGTGGGTGGGAGAGAAAATAAACAATTGTTAGGACTCAAATCATGTGATCAAAAAAGAAGGAAAAAAAAGAAACAAAAGACTGTCTCCTGACCTGCAGGAAGTATCCATTTGAAACTTTTAAGTAAATAAGAGGATCAACATGAATTTAAGAAAAGATTTAGAGACGTAGTGTCACATAGGTGGGCACAAAGCAAACAAGGCAACAAACCTGTCCGCCCAACCTGAGCTTCTGCTGTGGCATTCAGAAAGAGTTCAACAGACAACATCAGCTAACACACCATCTGTTTCATAACTCGCATCTGGAACAATAACGATCCCCACAAAGAGGTCATACACCTGGGCAAAGACGAGGGAAAAGGCTGCAGTGGACCAGGGATCTCTTGTGTTTTCTTTTTCTGCCTGTCTTTAGTAACAAATTCAAGTAAAAGCTGGAATTGGTAACACCATACCCTTGAGCTTCTTTCTGTTAAAATGTTTCACAAATTCAGGTCAGGGTGGCTCTTATGCTCATGGGAAGGGATATATACTGTAGAGGGGCAGCGAAAGGATACTAGGAGTGTCCAGAGTCAAGTGTTGGTCGGTGCTTTGAGAGTGACCAATGCGGTTCTGGTCCTTTGTTATTTCCCACCGTACATTCTCTCAATGTCGTCCTGGTAATGCGTTTTCAGCTCCTTGCGTTTGAGCTTGAATGCGTCAGTTACTAATCCTGTCTCAGGAGTCCATGGGTCTGGGCTCAGACAGATCTTGCGAGGGATCTCAAAGCGCTCTAGCTGGGCTACAACAGAAAGAAGAAGAAGAAACATTATCTCGTAACTCAACCTTAAAACATTCCAACACATTAAAACCTCTTCTTTAACCTCCTCTGACCTGCTTGAGCAGCCTCAGTGATGATCTTGAGGACCAGCTCCTCCATGGCCTTACTTTCGCACAGCTCCTCCCATGCGCCTTGAATACCGTACTGGTCAGCCAGAGCCAGCAACTGCTTCTGATTGGGCACCACAAAGCCAATCACGTATGTCTCGTCACTGCAAAGCGGGAGGAGAGGAGACCACAAGAAAAGAGAAAACAAAGTCATTAAGTATATTCTAGAGAGTGAGTGTTCAGCCGAATAAGGTGATGCAGCACAAAACATCTGCTTGCATAAACCATAAATTCTTCACCAAGTGAGATATTTAACCATACAAGGAAATGTATGCCTGAGCAGAGCGTGAACAGATTACAACCACCAAATGTCTTTAAGACACTAGGCTGTTTCACTGACACAACTGAATCGCATACTCACAGTGTCAAATATGACACAATATGTTCTTCACAAACAGTTTCTGTTTACATTCAGTGTAACTCACTAAAACTCTTTGTGCGTGTCCTTGAGTTTGAACACGATGAATGCATTTCCTCATAAAACATAATGCAAGGCTTATTTTTCTTAAAAGTTTCTAATCTGCATTGTTTACATCTATGTTAACTTTCTTCTTATTGTTCTTCTTCCCTGCCTCTGGCACATTACTGCCACCTGTAGATCAGTGGAATAGGGGGCAGGAATGTGTAGCTCATCACTCACTTGCTAGTGCTCGTGTGTGTACGTGCATGGGAACAAACAAAACTGGGACTCGCTCATAAAGACATGGCTTCACAGTGCTCACTTACAAGCATTGCAGTTATAATATGTAATAGTTATTGTCAAGCTGTAGCCTCGACATTTGGCTTTATCAACAGTAAGCTATTTACTGGAAATATCACTGGAAATAGAAAAAGACCATGCTGTGAAAGGTTGGTTTTACTGCTGTTTGCTACAAGCAGCCACCTGTGGTTGATTTAAAACCAAAAGAATGAGCTAAAAGAGCTGGCGGAGCCCCAGAGTTGGGTTGTGACTCTTAACATTTGTTCTAGTCATTTTGCTTTTTACGATTTGCTTTAAGTAATGGGGGAGACACTAAGCTATGACTTCATGGATCCTCTCACATCTAACTGAAAATAAAAGCACTGAGCCACACAAAAATGTTTTGTCAACTTACACATTTAAACAATATAATCACTTTTGTCATTTACACACACACACACACACACACACACACACACACACACACACACACACACACACACACACACACACACACACACACACACACACACACACACCTGCTGGCATAGGCACAAATGTTCTCAACCAGAGGGCAGTTCTTCAACATGGCCTCCACCTTTCCCAGGGAGACGTACTCTCCTGCCTGCAGCTTCACCAAGTCTTTCTTACGATCTGGAAACACAGCAGAGACAGCTGCCTGTAATAATGTGTATTTCCTTGTGAATGTCTATAAGAAGGGATATGTTTGTGGCTGGGGCAAGGGCCCATTTTACACTGAACTGTGTATATCTGACCAGTGTCATCTAGATAACAGAGTTGGGGGTTCTGGCTGACTAAAGTAAACAGGACTGTGAAGTATTTCTGGGAAGTGAAGTACAATCTGATTTGTTACAAGGCTTCCTGCCAGACTGATGGATGAAAGTATAGGAGAGAGGGTGTCTAGAAAAAATCCAGGAATCTGGGGCACAATGTTGATTTAGTAGCGAACCAGGGAAGATTCGTCCAAGTGGTAATCTGCATCTATAAAACCACCTATATATCCTCTTCTACCCAACAATTCCAACCATTTCTTGTTTAACCATTATCCCTCCATCCTTCCACCTCTCCTCACCAATTATCTTGAGGCACCCATCTTTTTGAAACTCTCCAATGTCTCCTGTACAGAACCACCGTTGGCCGTTCTCATCTACAAAGAAATCTTGGTTTTTTGCCTCGTTCTTGTAGTATCCCATGGTTACGTTGGGTCCACCAATCAGAATCTCTCCTCTTGGATGTGGCTTGTCAGTTCTGCGATAACCACCTGAAAGCAGGGTTTAAAGTCAGTGGGTTGCAAATGAAAATGCAATAAAACGTTCCTGCTATTTTAGGAGATAAAAACCTGATAGTATGTTCAGATTCTGTTTTTGTTGTTGATAAGTATCACGATTTAACTCAGTGTATTAAAGAATGAGTTATAATCCCTTACATAAAAAGATGGAGATTTTACAGTAGTGGAAAGAAAATAACTTCCCTTAAAAGGTTATGGGCCCGCTACAGTGGTCTCTAACAGACAATCTCTGGGGAAGGATTCCTGCTGAATGCATTGGTAAAGAAAAGTGTTCATGTTCATGTTTGTGCACGTGCCGAGGTGAAAGAAAGAAAAGCAACAAGGACCTGTGAATCCATGTGACGCTGTATTATTTTATCATTGAAACGTGTGAGTGTGTGTGTGTGTGTGTGTGTGTGTGGCTCTTTTCCAAATCACTCACCCTCCACCCAGTCTTTGAGCTTGATTTCACAGCAAACCAGCGGCCCTCCCACTCTCCCAGTGCTGTAATCCCACACTAGAACACACAACGAACACACACACGTGATCAGAAAGCACCATAGCATCAAGCTAAGACATTTATTACCATAGCAGCACGACCTCACTTGTTCCCTCGCCATGGAAACCCCATCCCAAAGGAATGTCCACAAAACAATGTTTTGCTGACCGCAGTGGAGAGTGACAGGCAGCGGGCCGCTCTGTTGGTTTAGTCCGTCCTGGGAAAGGCTGGGAGTATTTCCATTATTTGACAAATGGGTCGGCAATGAAAGCTGATAGAGAAGCTATAAAGTTCATATCTGCCATCACCACCACAGCTATGAGTGGCATTCTTTTACGCACAACCCACGCACAAAATATCGACTTATTATTTACTCTAATCCATTTTCCCATCCCTGCTGTAAAACTATATTTTCATATTTGTGTCTTCCCACTGATTGTATCCCAGCTTGCAGGTTGCAGAAATGTGAAATCATTTCAATGTAATTTCCCACATTTGCTCAATGCAACTTTACCAGCTAATGAATCTTCATTTGGAGCAAATTACTTCTTTAATACTGTTGATATTATATTGCTGCACTCTTACATTGAGTTATTGCAGATAAATCTACAGCCATGCAAGCGGCTCTGTAACACTGGCACAGCACTGGTTGAGCTAAATGCTAACATCAGCATGCTAACATGCTCACACTTACAATGCTTACATCCTGATGCTTAGCGGGATTATGTTTATCATGGTCATCAGCCCACTTTAGCCTGTTAGCATGAGTGTTAATTACCTAAATATCATTTAACAGTATAGCTGAGGCTGACTTCATTTATTTCTTTATTTGTTGGATGTTCCCAAAGACTGTAGCCTATAAAAGAAGTTGATGTAGCCACCTTAAATTCACCTATTGCTTTGTGGATCACCAATTTAATGCATTGAGTTTGGCTTTTTTTTGGACCTTGCCATTTTTGCTTTTGGTCATCACCATCTTGGTTCTTCAGAAAGATCAGAAAGATTATCTGGATTTTC
>NC_045735.1:5960147-5961525 GCF_008692095.1 Etheostoma spectabile
TTTGCTTGGACTTGAAAATTATATTTATCCAAACTAGTCCATATATGAAACATGATATATAAGCTAAGTTATCAGCTTGCACTAGCTAGATAGCTTTACCTTTTTCAATCACAAGGTAGCCACGCCCTAAATCATACTCTGCTTTGTTTTGTATGTATGTGAAACGTGATTTACAAAATTATTTTATTGTTTTTTCTCTAGACCACTTTTGGACTCTGATTGCTGCTTACTCTCGCTAATGGTTCCAGCTCCGCAGGTCTCCGTCAGGCCATATCCCTGACCCACCGGGCAGCATAAACACACATTCATGAAGCGTTGTGTGGTGGCGGAGAGCGGCGCTCCACCTGATAACAACAACCGCGTTCGACCTCCCAGTAGAGCGCGAACTTTCCTGAACACCAGCCTGGATGGATAAACAGAAGGTAGAGGTACATTAACAGGGGAGTGGAGAATTCAAACGGAGAAATGTGAACCCTGAGAATAACATCTTATCAAAATGCCAATGTAACATCTCATCTACACACTTGTCACATAGCGGTGTGCTGTATCCTTTGGCAAGCTGCTCCAGTTTGTAGTTGTATGCCAGAATGAAGAGTGTTCTCTGGACAAAATTCATCTCCTCCACCTTTGTCATCACGTTCTTATAGATACGATCCATGATCTCCTGGAACCAGGGAGAGGAACAGGGACAGAGGGGAGATAGAGTGAAAGAAATAGAAGTGTGGAGATATTGGGTAAGACTAATGCATAAATAAGAGAAAAAGCGTGATTAATAGAACTAGATGGCAAAAAATACATTTGAAAAGTCAACAGCAATGTCTCTTTTTAGAAATCATAACCCAGTTACTCAAGATGATCCACAGACCTGATAGTGACCAGTTTCATACAGGAACTATTTTCTTTCTACCAAACTAGACCTGCCAACTGTATCACTGCGCACAAGGAAGCACACTCATGGACAAGTGATTTAATATTAATATTTTAGTTACTAGTTTGATTGCTAGGCAGGTAGAATAAAGTGGGTTTAGTCAAGATAATTAGGTGAATGTGTTTATTTGCCTTGGATTTATTAGTCAGGTAAAAATAACCAGGGTTAACTGGTGATAGGAACAGGACTGTCCTGGCATTGGCACTATTTTGTTTCTTGGCTAGAAAACTGTTGCATGCCTTACTTATCTTGGTTTTTCAGTTTCTCTCTAACAGTCAAATGGACTGCAGTGGAGAGAACTGAAACCCAAAACTCAAGAACACTTCATTATCCAAATCAGCAGAGTGTCTTCAAAAGCTGGACTCATAGTAAAATAGGGAAAAGGGCACAAACTAAAAACAATAAAAACCAGCTGGTCCCTGTGTATGTGTGTGTGTGTGTGTGTGTGTG
>NC_045735.1:5961535-5962891 GCF_008692095.1 Etheostoma spectabile
TGTGTGTGTGTGTGTGTGTGTGTTTGTGGGTGAAGCTGAAGCAGTGAGAGAGGAAGTCGACACAGGATTCAAGCAGCAGCCAGTTGTCATATCACAGCAAACAATTTGTACGTGTGCATTAGTATGTGAGTATGTGTGTGTGTGTGTGTGTATGTGTGTGTGTGTGTGTGTGTCGTGGGGATAACCACATGGGGCTTTCTCACGTTCTGTTTACAGCTGTGAATGGTTCCAGACACTGGGGCCCTCTGCCCTTTACACTATGACCACTGGGAGATGGGGGGGTGGGGGTGGGGGTGGGGCTGAGCTCATGGTGTGAGAGAGAGGGAAAGAATACAGCGGCAAGGGCGTATTGTCTCCAACTAGCCGGCATACAGTCTGGCCAACACGAACAATGGAATTCTAATCTTCTATTGTCATAGGTTTAGGCATTCAGTTTCATCAAGTAGTCACTGAAAATAAGACACACACTAAAAGTAGATCACTTCTCAAATTTTGTTATTACTCAATCACAATGCATGCGAATTTCTTGTGGTGCATGGTAAATCATGTGATATTAAAGACACAGTTAATCCCCAAATCAAAAATGCGTATTTTCCTCCTACCTGTTGAGCTATTTATCAATGTAGACTGTTCTAGTGTGAGTTGCCAAGTGTCGGATGTGTAGAGATGTCTGCCTTCCGTCCAATATAATGGAATTAAATGGCACTCAGCTTGCCGTGCTCAAAGCAAAAACAAAAAATTACATTTGAAAAACTCAACAGCAATGTATCTTTCCAGAAATCATGACCCCTGGTTACTTAAAATAATCCAAAGACCTGGGCCCGTATTTATCAAGCCTCTGAGAATTACTCACAAGAACACTGTAAAGAATTGATTTAAGAGTAAAAAAAATTCTTGGCTCAAAGCTGTGCTTAAAAGTTCAAGCATCTCAGTTGTAATTTAAGTGAAGTGTAGGACTATGTCTTGATGTCAGTCTTAGAGGTGATTCACAACACTTTGCTGTGCCACAAATGGGATTTTGGATGACAACATAGGCACGGACCAATCACTGAATAGATTTCCTTATTTAAGAATATGCTCAGATAAATTCACATTGAATTTAAACCGCATTATTAAACCGGTGTGCTGTTAGCTGACCTGCCTATATGCAGTATAGCCTAGATGTTATGATATATTATGCCTGCTCTGTCCAAAACGATACCGTTTGACTAACTGCTCGTCGTCAATGCTATCACAATCCCCTACTGGCAACTCCCTTTCAGTCCTCCAATGTAAGCAGATATGAGTCGCACATGCGTCACTTTCGTCAAGCAGCCTACAAGATGCTAACGTGAGACTTCTGTAATGTCAATACAG
>NC_045735.1:5962901-5963619 GCF_008692095.1 Etheostoma spectabile
CTTACTTAACCAAGTTCGTTCACTGCTGGCTACAAGATAGCAATCAAACACAACAAAGGCTGTCACCTGAATGACGCTTTGAGCTAACATTAGCAATCAAACAGTCATAGATAGCTAAATCGTTTTTGAAATTATTCCATATTCTTTTATTGTTTGTAATGAGAAAAGTTTATTATTTTATGGATTTCACAAATTTCAGTATAACGTGTTAAACCGTTTAAATCTGAGCATGAGGAACTCTCATCTGCACTCGATTCACATTGGGCACTGTCACTCCCAACCACTTGAGAGACCTCTTGAGCTGTCTTAAATTTCTAGGAGAGTAAGAGTGATTCTTTGCTTTAAAAAAATTGACAACTTGCTTTTATATTAAAGTTTGAAAGTAGGAGTCAATTTAATTAATTCTCAGCCCTTAAGACTAAAATGGCACTTTGAGAAGCTTGATAAATACGGCCCTGGTTGTTAGCAGTTTCATGTGGGAACTATTTTCTATTTCCTTTCTACTAAACAACACTGGCCAACTGTATCAAAGTGCAGAAGGAATAGTTTTATACTGCTAGCTCACCTTTTTGTTTTTGTTATTTCTTTGTTTTTGTTATTTGTTTTTTATCATCCTGGTATAATGTATGTGTATGTTTTGTGTATTATCTGCAAGCTACTGTGACCTGGAATTTCCCCTTGGGGAGCAATAAAGTATCTATCTATCTATCTATCTATC
>NC_045735.1:5963629-5965780 GCF_008692095.1 Etheostoma spectabile
TCTATCTATCTATCTATCTATCTATCTGAGCATGAAACCACTCACACAACTAGGTCTGTGGATTATATTTAGTAACCGGATCATGAATTCGGTGGAGTTTTTATAAAATGTATTTTTTTGGCTGAGTGGCATCAACTTCCATTTTACTGGAGAGCAGGCAGACATCCCCATAGCCGATGTCCCCAACATTGGGCAACTCACACCAAACAATCTAGATTGATAAATAGCACTGCAGGTAAGAGGAATATGCATTTTTGATTTTGGGGTGAACTGTCCCTTTAAGTATAAAAAAAACTTCATGATCGTAGCCAGCTAGTTAGCTAGTGCTAGCTGACTAGCTACAGTAGATCACAACAAAAGTATAAGAGGAATCTCAAACTTGCAGTGTAAATATCTAGTAAACACAACACTAACCCAATATCACCTTATAATGCTGATATAGTGAACGTTGAAGTGTATAGTGGGGTTTTGGAGATGTTTTTAATTGAAAAGCTACATGCTGCAGCTTGAAATGAGGTTGCTGGAGCTGTGAGACTGAACCAAACGTTGCAGGCAGTAACACCAAAGAAATCTACCGAAAGTTGCTACAATGTACCGTAGTTGAAAGGAACTGCTGTGTCAAATAAGGAATCTCTGTGGTTTGTCATTATGAGTGACCACTATCACATACACAGAGTATTTCAATGCATTGTCAATTTAAAAAGGGAATCGTAGCAGCTTTAAACCTCAGATTGTGGAGTGCAATGATCCATCAACCATATTATTGGCTGTGTGGATACCCTATAAGATGAATTTATTGGTAGCACCCTGACTGCACACTATTCTTTTTCAGCTCACACCGCATGCCCTACTTTTGTTCCCCCAAATTGTGAACTCTTAAATTAAGATTAATTAGATTATTCACTTATATATAACTTTAAAGACAAGCAAGACTAGACAACCTCAAATATGCCATTTTAGCCCCTGGGTGCCTATCACTGTGGGATGAAGAGCAGAAATTGGCAAGCGGTAGGAGGCAGAGAATATTTACGTCACAGTGTTTCCGAGACAGAACCAGCAGATCCAGGCCTGCTGGACTCTGTCACTGCTACTCCACAGCTGGACTATCAACAAAGACTCAGTATCTGACCTGCTTCCAGACCAGACCAAACAACATTGTTTGAAACACTTGCACAGACTTGAAGAGTGACTCAATGAGATATACTATTAAGGTTAAGGTTTCTCAAACATTATACTGTATCATTCGTAGTTTTGTGCTGAGTGTACTGTCTTGACGTACTGGGACAGCTGCCATCAGAGTGGGCTGCAGGGCGCTGACGTCCCCCTTGCTTCCTTTCTTGATCTTGGTTGACTTTTGTTTGGAAAAAGAAACACAAGAATGGTTGGAGAATCAGATTTGGAGTGCATCATTTGTATTAAGACTTGAAATGGAAGTTTCAGTCATACATTACCTGGTCAGCTAGAGTCTGAGGTGAGGAATAACCGATCCTACAGCCATGGGAAAAACAGACGAGCTCTGCACTGAGCTCCAGTACATGGGCGAGAGGCAGGTAGCCAATGTAGGTGTCCTCCTCACTGTAAACATAAATACACTCTTTGAGACACTCTGAAAGTAATCAATGCCATCTCATTCAGGCATTAGTTCTAGTTAATAATACTAATACTTATAATACTACTAATTTTACTACTACTACTAATAATAATAATAATAATAATAAATAATGTATACTTTGTTAATTCCTCTTGGGGAATTGTTTTTAGCTGTTATTTTACTCTTACACGCACAGGAAATACACACACATGCATTGGAGAGTTTTCAGAATGAGGGGGCAAACAATCCCCCAAAGCCCAGAACAGTTGGGGGTTTGCAGTGCCCAGGAGGTGAACTGGAAACTTCAGCTACCAGTCCACACTCCATATTTGGTCTGTGCAGGGACTTGAACCAGCGATCCTTCTGTTCCCAAGCCAAGTCCCCTCAGATAGAGCTACTACCACCCTAAATTAAGTTCATCACGCTGAATAAATGTACATGTACAGTCTCCTGTACAATCAGTTTTAATGCAAACCACAATGATCTCTGAAATCCTTAATCATATTATAATAGTCTTATGAAGATAAATGCAGTGCATCAGAAAGATTATCTGGATTTTC
>NC_045735.1:5965790-5968413 GCF_008692095.1 Etheostoma spectabile
ACTTGAAAATTATATTTATCCAAACACAATTTGTGTCTGCAATTCAGAGCATACACAAGGAGGAGGTTTACACAATTATATTACTTAATACGCAAAGGAAAGCGATAATTTTTATAAGAAGTATAATTGAGATTGTAAAATCCGTAACCCCTCCATCGTTCATACTTCTCACCCTAACTCCCAACCCTCCCAGTTTCTTGTTTCCACACATACTGGACTCCCTTCCTTCTGCATTTCCTTCCACGCCCGTCCCATTCCCCAGAGAGAAGGGTCGGTTTTTGTTTTAATGTAAACACTTGTGGTTTATGATGGTACTAGCTGGCTCATACTTGCGCACGTGCTCAGATGACATGAAAGCCCGACCAAGAACTTAACCCTAAAGAGCATTTGGCGTTTTCTTTAAACACAGTATCACTCAACCTTATAGCCAACCAGAGCCAGTGGCAGTATAGATTAGTCAAAGAGGAGAGTTTGAAACAGCAAAGAAGAATTGAATGTCCTCACTGTGGTGATATAATGCAATTTAAACTGCTTGGCTCTTTTTCAGATACTGAGCTGAGGAGACATTCTCAGGCATGAATGGAGGTAGGTGTACAGTACCCTGCTCACTTTGGGCAAACAGTAGTAAGGATAGAAATAAAATGGCAATAGTAGTAGTAGTAATGTAAAAGTACAGAGATCCAATCTTTTAGTCCTGGAAAACATCACTTTCACCCGGCAGCCCACCTTCAAAAGAAGGTCAACCAGTCAAATGGCATGATTTGGTTTAAGTTAAAGAAATAGTTCAACATTTTGGGACACACGCTTATTTACTGTGTTGCCCATTGTTCCGAAGATTTATAATTCCAAAGTCCATTCACACAGACCCTTATCCCAGAAACAAACATGCATTGCTCTCAAGGGCTGTTTCTCCAAATATACACACTCTGCCAAACAGAAGCATATTAATTGTTATGCAGATTGATAAGTAAACAGACAAGGTAACTGTATTCTCTTAAAGTTACAGAGTTCAAATGTCCAAGTATTATTATTATTATATATTAGTAAAAATGGGCATTATTATCTGAATTAGAATGTTAAATCTCACTCTAGTTTCAATCAACACTCTAGTCTCGAGTGAAACCATAGTTTACAGTTGCCAATTCATTATTATGGCTTCTAACGTAGTGAAAAAAATAGCATCACAGTACAGTGCAAGTTATGCCTATATTAGGTATTAAAGTAATCCAAAAGTAATGGAAAGTAATAAAGTTGTTACTTTAATATTGTGACATTTTAGATTAGGTTACTGAACAGTTGTTTTTTAAATTTTAAGATTCAAGCATTTACAATTAGATTTAGATGTATTGTCCCAGAGGGATATTTGTTTCCAAGTACAAATAGCAACATATACAGTAGATATACACAAAGCAGCATGCACATGTAGTCAGAACACAACATCTCATTGAATGCAATCATTATCCCAGCTCACAACAGTGTCAACGAGGCAGATTGTTGCAGAGGGGACATTACATAACAATTGCAAGTAGCTTTGGATAAAAGCAGCTTACAATTGTTATATATATGTATGGAGAAACTATGGTTTAACTGTCTTCATCAGGGACACAGTGGTTGATGAATCACAGTGGGAACTTAACCCAAATCTCCCACACCAAAGGCATGTGTCACATCCATTGTACCATCACAACCCTACCGGGACAAAACTGCCGAAACGAGCTCTCTACAGATGCAAGTAATGTGAAGTGTTGACTGAGGGGGTGATTGGTGTCATTTGCTATTGTGAGTGCCAGCCATGGGATGGCTCTGAGGTTTATACCTAAGAGATTGGGAATGGGCAGGCATACGATTTTGGAGGCAGTGTGTGATGCTGGTAAGTACTGTACAGGTAATTAGCAATTGTATCGGAATGGAGCTTTAGAAATGAGTTTGTGTTGCCTACCACAGGTTTGGTATCCGCTCAGCCATGCCTGTGATGCAAGCGATGATGTTGCTATGGGAGATCATGACGCCCTTTGGTATGCCTGTGGATCCACTGGTGTACATGATGACTGCAATGTCTAAAGGCAGCGGCGGCTTGCGCTCACGTGCGGCTGGGAAGTAAATGTGAAAACACACATACATGCAAAAAACAGGTGTGAGCTGAATGCAAGAAATCAGCATTACAGTAATGGCTTAAGTAATGGCTGACAATACATTGTGATTTGTGTTTATTGATTTACCATACACAAGACCACAGACTTAACTGAAACAGCCATGCCCAAAAATGCATCCCTCCACACAGACATATTCTTGGAATAGATTAACAGCCTCTGTTCCATTTGTTGCATGGGTCCAAAACTCCACGGACTGTGCTAGCAAAAAACACAATTTCTCCTCTCTCTTATCTTCTTCTCACTCTTGTGCACTTTTGTCTTTGTTCTTCTTTTCCTGTCTTTGTTCTTTCATCTAATCCTCTTCTCTTTCTGACACTTTCTTTATCTCTCACTTGCCTCAATCTTTCCTCTTTTATATTGTTGTTGTCCTATTAGGACTTCATCTTTGTACATTTGGTAGACACTATGTTATCTTCTGTTAATCCATCCCTGTCTGTCAGTTTAGTGTTTGTGTGTATGTGTGTGTGTGT
>NC_045735.1:5968423-5969968 GCF_008692095.1 Etheostoma spectabile
GTGTGTGTGTGTGCACTTTGGAGTTCCCAGTCATCTGCAAGCCTCAATCTCTTTTTTTGCATATGTTTTTAAGCAACCTAATAATTCAAGTACTCTAATACAAGTGGGATTCTTTAGCTGAAACTAAAAGGTGGTAAACAGGTGTGCAGGCGTAGGTAAAGGCCCGAGCTGCGCTTGAAACAAAGCAGTTTGTGCTATGTAGCAGGAGCAATAAATCATGCAAATGGGAGGTTATGACACTTGCAGGGTAAATAGTAGAAATACATTGTCCTCCTTAAAAAGTAATTCACATCGCAATATGCCAATGCAGCATCTTGCCGGACTTGTCATGCCTCTAGAACTAAAGTGGGTCTGATTGCTGCCTTAGGGAAAAACCTAAAATGGCTTCTCTTTTTTCCCATGATTCAAGTTGTATGAAGTTACTGTTTTTATCATTGCATGCCAGTGGGCAATATTTACAATCAATACTTAGAGTCATGTCCAAGAATGATTTTGGTGAATGATTCTTGATCTTAAGGAATGCATAACTGGGTGATAGTTGAAAATACAGGGTGCAGAGGGATGAGCCCTCTCTGGGCCTCCTGTCTGAATAAATAAGTAAAGATCAAATGGAGGGAACAAAACCAGTTGGTGGTTTGCTAGGCTAGCAGCAGTGTACTTTCCATTTCTCCATGTTCAGCACTGTGTGGAACAAAAACAGAACTAAGACGTCCTAGCACAGCAGGCCCCGAAACCAAACAAATGGATGAAGGGAGGCATAAAGGACATTTCTTGTCTCCCTTTTTCCTCTTACATGGATACCGGGCATGTAGGAGTGTGTGCTTTGAGAGTTGATGTCATGTGAAGTTAACAGTGCTGTGTGTAAACATGACCCTCCCCTATATCCCAGTGCTCCATCCTCCCTTCCTAAACAGCCTTCCTTCACTATTTTCATCTGTACATGACACTAGCAGCTTCTCTGGTTTTGGGTCAGTCAGTTTAAGGGGCCACAATGAAAGGCGAAGAGGGGACAAAAGACCTTTCCTTATCCATTCAATCCACTAACTGAATAAGCATCATAAGGACCTTAATCTGACACAGATGTGAGCACTTCCTCATTCACATGACCTAATGGGACTGATACCAATCCGCCCCCAAGAAAAACCCACCATGACCATTGCTATTAGTGAGACCATCTGTTACTAACCTCTAAACTACGAAATCCACAGAGATGCACAGTAAGAAGGTGCTCTTTTGTTTTAGGTGCTTGGGGCTGGCTGCTTTCAATAAAAACTACAATATGTTTTTAAATATTTAAAATACATGAAAGTGCTTTATATTTTCTTCATTTGAAGCTTACCATTCTCAGGCCTGGCTCCCAGCTTCTGAACAGCAGCCATGTTGTGGACACTGATGCCACGTGGATAGCCGGGCCACGACGTTGGTGTGTTATCCACTACAATGATATGCTGCAGTCTCGGAACTTCGATTAGAATAGCCTGACACACCCACCCACCCACACACACCCACCCACACACACACACACACACACACACACACACACAC
>NC_045735.1:5969978-5981603 GCF_008692095.1 Etheostoma spectabile
CACACACACACACACACACACACACACACACACACACACACACACACACACGCGTAAGCACAGATATAACAAGCAGCACATGATGAAAACCAGGTTTCTTCTTAGACAAGTAGGTAAAAACCCATGCAGAGTGAACAGAGGAGCTGTGTTTATGTCATCTTCATAAAAGGGTTATTGAATTGCCAGAGCACTGTTTGTATTTGGGGATTGAACCTGTCAAAAACAGCCCTTAACATAAGGCATATGCACATGCCGTTATTGATATGTCTCTATGGTGACACACTCTTCCTCCCCTCAGTCAGCACTGCAACAGTGGCCTTGAAATTGCTTTAATATTATTGTTATAGTCATATACTACACCAGTTGATGTCAGGAAGTCTTAGTTTACTTAGCTTTTTATTTCAGGAATAGAGTTGTAGACTAAGATGAAGGAATGTGTATTTCAAAATTTAATATTTTGTTTAGACTTTTTATATCAGTTTGGGACTTTTTGTAATTCCGTTTTATTCTATTTATTAACTAAAAACCTTACTTTTCAACCGTCAAGTATAACTAAAATCTTTGCAACTTTTATCTTCCATTTACAACTCCATAAAAGGCGGATCTCTTACATTTTCCTTACCAAGAGTACTTTTTCATTATGTCCTTAGGGACAAAATTGTTTTGGGCCAGAAGTTGTTGCTGAATGCTGTTTGCCTATGCAGCCCTCTGAGATATGTGGTATTGGGCTACACAAATATGCATTCATCACTGCTTGATTATTTTTATAATTTAATATTTATCTTATTTGCCCATTACCACAGAAATACTAAACTAAACATGCATTGTTACACATGATACGTCTGTGGGAGGATTGGGCAATACCAAAAATTTACAACCAGTGTGGCTACTCCCACTATCAAGACCAAATACTCAACAACAAGGTTTCTCCAAACAATATAAGTACTGATACTTGTTGATCCTCATTTACTATCCACAAACAGTTACAACTTTACACCTAACTGTCCCTCCTCTGCACAGACCTGAGGTGTCTTTGCGACTAAGCTAAAATGCTAAAGATGCCTACATTTTGCTGATTTCCTTTGTGATGAATGCAATATTCCCTATATTCTTTAAATGTGTGTGAACAGATTTGTTGTATTGTATGCAGAACGTTTGTGTATTGGAGTGTATCTTAACCTTGAGTCTGGTCTCCAGGAGTTCTCTGCTGGTGATGACAAGGGTGACCTGAGTCTCATTCAGCCCATGAGCAATGGCTGGACCTCCCAGCGTGGAGTAAAGGGTGACCACTGCAACACACATCCACAAAATAAAACACTTTATTACAAATGACTGAAACATACACGTCTACTGGCCTTGTTTCGTCATAGTTACATACTAGTCATGTAACACAGTTAATAATTTCTACACATAATGTAACAGTCCCTGCTGACTGTAATGTAGAGAAAGTGCACATCTATAAGTTAACCTATAGCGAGACTGACCAATCAAACTCACTTTCTGATACACAGCCTTGAATGGCTAAAATGATACTGATTTCAATAGCTGCTCTTTCATGTTGAGTTCAAATTGCAACTTTTGCCATTTGAAATATATATATATATATATATGTCAACAATATCTCCATATCATTGTGCCTTTACCCCAAATGTCTGCCGGATGTCTAAGCCAAATTCAAGGTAAATGTCACTTAACAAATCCTTGAGGTTTGAAGGCTTGAAGATGCAGTCTGTAAATTGACTGAGAAGGGAAATGTGGATGAAATTTATTGCAATAGCCTTGCAATAAATTCTATCTGATGCCTCTGTTACCTTAAATTGTTCTTTTTGTTGTTGAGACAACTGCTATACCTGTTTGTCTGTTGACTCTATTGGAAACCTATTGCACTGGACTGCACTATAATGTACAGGGGTTGCCTTTCCCTTAACCAAACAGGTGCAGAAAATGATACATAAATACACCAAGTGCAAAAGGGTTTACATTTGTGTTTACATTTGTGAATAAATAAATTTAATAAATAATGTCTTGAAATTAGCTTAGAGACGTGTGTGTGTGTGTGTGTGTCCAGTCATTGTATAGCCAATGAAAAATGTGTGAAGATGGACCATGTACGTGCACTCTGTTTACACCGCTTAGTCTCTGTTGTCTTGGCCCCACCCACACCGTTGACATCATCAGGCACCTCAAGAGGCCTCAGCACAGCCTCAGAGCCAATGGGACATAAGCTCCCACTGCCTGAAAAGCACTCTTTTGGGGATGAAAACAGTATTGGTATGTGAGGGCGTGTGTGTGTTATGTCTAAGTGAATATGTCTGACTGAGTGTTGCTTGCATACGTAGGAGCATTAGTAGTTGGAGCTATTAAGAGAGATAGAGTTTGATCACTTTCATAAAAATCAGATATCTGTGTCTTTCACATCTGATGGTGACATTTAGCCTGGTGTCTGACCGACAGTACAGGAGTGACTTTTTTTCTCACATCCCCACTTGATTTAGACTGACTTGGCCATTTGCCTTGACTTTTCCAACTGTTAAAATTTCAAAAGGTTTTCATTTCCACCTGACATTTCCTAGATCAATCAGTGCTGGACAGAATCAGATGTATCACATCGCATGATGGTCTTAGGAATTGGCTCACTTTTTAAAGACCCCCTCCAAACAGGTTCAAATACTCAGTGCCTAATATGTTTTTTTCAACAAAGAAAGTTCAAATAACTTCACTTCACTCATTGAAAATTTCAGAATCTATGAATATGTAAATTTTGTTCACTTCAAAAGTTTAACAGCTGGACACAAGATGTCCCTACTTCAATCAAAAATCAATTCCCAGTGTATGTGACCTGGAGGCTTCAACTTTCCGTAGCATACTCATACGCCTATACTCATTATACTGATCCACAATTGGCTCCAAACTAGTTGTGATGTCACAAATCCTGTTGTATGTAAAAGCCTTAAACTCAGATGTAAGAAGAGCTGGGAGAATCGTTCTCCCTTCAGCAGATTAATGGTAAAGAAACGCATTCTAGTGAGGCTCAAACATACAAGTGAAACAACAGTAAGCAAAGCACATTTTTATATGGAGAGGGACTTTAAATACATGGCTTTTGCTGTGTGAATATATGCCTCCTTGTTTTGTGATTGTGTGTGTGTGTTAAAAGATCAGAGTGCCAGCAGCAAACTAGCTTTAAGTCAACCCTTACATCTGAGAAAAGACAGAGAAAAAAAAGTGAAAAAGAGGGAGAGACAGGAGAATAGACAGATAGAGAGAGAGAGAGAGAGAGAGAGGTAGCAAAACACACAGTAGCAAGGTCTATAACCCATCGTCCCTACACTGACACAGAGTCACAGACACATGGGTTTATGGGACAGGGCTTAGTGACATCACATTCTTGCGTCATGGAGCACCAATACTTCCTGCTCTGCTACTGTGTGTGAATGAGTGTGGATGAGGGGCCATGACACCTCCAGCCGTGAGATATAAACACAAGATTGGGCTCCAGCTTGACACACGTACACACACACTCACACACACACACGTACATACACACACACACATATACACACACACACAAACACACACACACAAACACACTGACACACACACACAAACCACAGGTAATTTTAAGACTTAACAAACCTCCAGGCTTCACTCAGTAACTGCAATGAAGACTATGAGAGATATTCAGCCTTGTGTTAGCTTGGTCACTCTGCATTTTTCACTTCACAAATGGGGTCTTGAGATGGTTGTTAAGACAAAGCAGCTAAAACTGAACTTATGATGTCTTTATATGACAACAGCCTTGTGTGGAGAATATATGCTGTGTAATTGCTGCCTGTTACATTTTTACATCTCATTCATTTAACACATATATGACACTCACAAATGATGACCACTTTGTTTGCCTTCTGACAAAAAGCAAATAAAATACACACACAAACACACACACACACACACACACACACTCTCACACACACACACACACACACACAAAACACACAACAACCACACACACACAAAGGGTTGAGTTCACAGGGGGCCTTTGGGCACTCCCTGATGCCTTTGTCAACATCACATGTTCACGTGACTCTCTCACCCCTTTCTGACGCCATCACCCCTCACTTTTCTCCCTGACTCCCCCCCCCCCCCCCCGTCTTTTCCACCATCGCTCTTTCCAACTTTAACTCCCCCCACACATCCCTACACTTTGTTTTCCACAGCCCTGTTCCTTCCAGTGCCCAATGTTTGTGTTTGCAAGACAGAAATATAGTTTTAAAGATGCTTTATTGGCTTGTACTTGCAGCATATCTTAAAAGTATGTCAGTTTAATGGAGCATAAACTGAAGCACACAGAGGAAATCCTTTAAGAACATTTAGAAAGATGTAGTGAGCTTAAAGTTCTGCTGTGGGTGCGCATAGTAAAGAAAGTACTCCTTGAACGCAACTCACAGAACATATTAAAGAGTAAATCAGCACACAATCCCTTAGGGAAATAAGCTGCTGCTGTACTGCTCTCTGTAGTTTGACTGAAAATCTCACCCATCTCTGTGGTTTACAGTGTTCCATTACAAACATACGCAGTTTCTTGTCAAAGTGAAAACCATTTTTTTCCCTAAAGGAACATATTGTGATTTTCTTATACATCTTTACATGTAAGTAATTCTTTTTATTTATGTTACAACTCTTATAATATTACCGGTAACAATCAGTCTTGTGCTAATATGTAATGATTCATCTAGACCTGTTGAAATGGTGATACATGCTTAAAGAACTGTTTTCCAGTGAAAGAAAATAGCCTTTTTGCTATCCACAAAAGGTATATCCAATGTATAAGTAGCAAGGCTGTACATGTATAAAATAAAAATGCATTATTGTCATTATTTGAGTGTTTCCATCACAAGAAAATGAAACGGATGAAGAAAAAAAGGAGTGAAAGAAGCGGGACACTTATGTAACAACAAAGCAGAAGGGACAGATTGACCTTCTACGGTCTCAGCTGGGCCCAGCATGTTACAAGTTGTACACTGCAAACACTAACATGTGAGCACACACACACACACACACACACACACACACACACACACACACACCACACATTTGGAATACGCCCAGTGCGAAAGACAGTAAACACTGAACACAGACTTTCCTTTAAAGTCATTATACAGTATAACTTAAAACTGAAAGCACACTGTTGTGTAAAGTACAAAATTACTTCATTGCTGTTGTCATTACTGCCCATGAATATTTCCATTTGCCTCAGTCTGTTCTACTACAGTATCCAATCATTTTCAAAAAATAATCTTTTTAGCTATTATAATTTTCAAGCATTAAATCCAATAGGAAAAAGTAAATATACAGTATAATGATATTTTACTTTGCAAATTGCAAGGGTAGACAGGTATAATACGGAAAGTTTACTTGACCTTTTACAACAGAACTGAAACTAAATAGGGATCATGTGAAAGTAAACTGTCTTAGAATAAAAAAGTATCAGGTAATGAATTGATAATCAACTAATCTTTTGTCATTTTTCAAGCAAGAAAACAAAAAATGACAATATCCAAACACATAAAAACAGCATAGGCAAACTAGAGGAGTGGAGCAAACCAACAGGGATATGACAGCCATATGTACAGTACATACTGTACGTAAGAGAGAAATGCTAACTGGCATGCAACTGAGTATGATCCGCATTTACTGCAGTGTTAATACTAGAGATTTACTGTAGTTACTTTAAGCTCTTTTCATGAGGTGTTTACATTATTCGTCCACCCTCCTCTATGTATTTATGTGTGTCCATACTCACAGACATGCTGAACTTACATGGGAAGTTGTACATAAAGCATGCCTCTGCAGCAATGATCCACTCTTGCCGTGTCTCACAGAAGATAGCAACGTTGCTTTTTGGCTGCTGACCCAGTGATGCCAAACCGCTGCCCAGTTGGGATGCTGCTGTGAGGATTTCCCCATAGGAGAGCCAGCAGTACTCCCCCAGAACTACCTGCAGGGGGTGAGATGGGAGTGGGAGGAAATGAGAGAGAAGTACAGTGACATTTTGTCAGGGATGAAGCAAAAGGCAAGGATGCAGTGTTCTCAATCATTACAATTAAAATCCCATTACCAAGATTTACATTTTTTATATATTTAGAGTTTGCAGTGACCCCTTAAATCTATCCGCATTATTCTGACCAATAAACATTTGAGGATACCCCATTTTATTGTGTGTTAGTGAGTACATTTTATCACAGAAGCACAATGCTGCGAGTTATATCCCATAGCCACAAGCTTGGCCTGTTTCATTTTAAAAAGTCACAGAAAGGGGAGTAACGTTTACTATTGCCAAACAGAACTACTTCCTCTTCTTTTACCATTCTCAATGCTTTAGCATGTCATGGTCATCACATTCATGAGGAGAAGACAAACACAGGCATCTGAGTATGCCCAGACAGGACAAAAACAAAGGACAGGAGCTTCCTGCATGTATTAGTGAGGTTATACTGGCACCTATTGGTACATAAATGGCAGAGCACACAAACCCAGAAAGGCACACTGTAATGATGACTATACAGTAATGTTTTCTACTTGTTGGGAATAACAGCTAGGCGCTAAACAGCTAAGACGCATTAAATGTTTCAACAGTGGGGTTTAAATGGATAAGAAGAATCAGGCTGTTAGGCTTAATGGGGTAATTCAGAGGTATGGTAGGCAACGTACGTCAAAGTTGGCAAAGTCTTGATTATGCAGGCCGGTGCATACTCCAAAACATAAAGATTACAATGTTTCAAAGTGTTTTGCTGGGCAAAGTTTGCAATGAATGCTGAAGTATTAATGCCTAGTGTGATCTGTGACTTCAGGTGTTGCATAAATTAGTACATTTTCTAAAAGCAAATTAGAACATGCTGCTACTAGGCTACATAATTGTACCAAAACGGTCTGTCAGAACTTTACTGTTTTTCATTCTCCCACTCCTTTTTGAACAAACTTTAGATATGCTCTTGAACAAATACCAATCTCTCTCTTTCCTTTTATCATTCCATATTCATCATGTGTCCCCCTCTCTTAAAGGTCCCATATTAAGCTCATTTCAGGTTCATACTTGTATTTTAGGTTTATACTAAAACATGTTAACATGCTTTAATGTTGAAAACACATATTTTTCCCATACTGTCCGGCTGAAAATACCTTTATTCACCCTCTGAAGTCTGAGTCTAAAACGCAACATTTTAGCAATCCCAAAGAAAGCCTAGTCTGCTCTGATTGGCCGGCATTTCCGATCTCATTGCAGCCGGGGAATGACTCTTACAGCAGTGGAGCAGCACTTTCTACATTCTGTATACTTGTGACATTACAACTGTCCTGACGGTGTCTATACGGGCTGTGTGCTTTTTTTCTGAGGATTGAGCAATTCAAGGCTTTCACAGTATTTATATAGCACCTCGACTTGCTTTAATATTTAAAAAAAGGCAATCTTAATTTTTACAATATGGGACAAATATGGCACCATTTGGCAGTAGATTCATTAATGTTTGTATACTGACCATGTATCATTATTTTTCCCATTTTCTTGTACATTTTATAGTCTACATAACTCTATGCCACTTATTCAATTTTTTTTATTACATATGTGTTATATATATTCTGTATATATACAGTATATGTTGTATATTCTTTTCCTTTCCTTCCTTTCCTGTTTTCCTTTGGAATTTTCTCCTCTATCATTATGCTGCTACTTCTACCCACACTTTCTGCATCACTCTTTACCTTCTTGAACACCTTTCCATTGCTCTGTTGCTCGTCCTCCTCACTGATCACCTTCCTCGTTCCGAGACAGTCTCGGTGTGGGAACCTCATGGCTGCGTCCGCAAACATCTTATCCAAGGTGTCCAGTCCTGGGTGCAGTGACGTCGCCAACCTCTTAGTGGCGCTTATAGCTCGGTAGGGTCCCTCGGGACATCCCAGCACCGAGTGG
The DNA here is from genome assembly GCF_008692095.1 of Etheostoma spectabile. Taxonomy (NCBI): domain Eukaryota; kingdom Metazoa; phylum Chordata; class Actinopteri; order Perciformes; family Percidae; genus Etheostoma; species Etheostoma spectabile. The sequence goes on from NC_045735.1 coordinate 5,977,945, forward strand.
GCCTTCATCTTCTTGGCTCGCTCCTCCTCAGAGCCGCAGCAGCCCACGTCTGGTCTGGAGACCCAGCTGAGGATGTAAGAGGGCATGAAGGTGATGAAGGTGTAGATCCATACCATGAGGTGGAAGAGGAGCAGCAGCATGGGGTTCAGGTCCTCCTTCAGCTTCATCTTGGTGAAGCTGCAAAGATGTTGGAGAGCAGAGAGGAGTGAGTATGGAGGAAGACGAGTATTGAGAAAAGGTCCAACTCCTACTGCTGCAGTCAGTCCCTCTTTTCTTCTGTCCCCTTCTCTTCCTTCTTGCTTTCTTTCGGAGAGCTTGAATCGTAGTTCCTGGCAATGATATGCCCACAGGTCCACACTGCTGGAAAATAAAAGACATTATGTAACGTGGCAATAGAGCAACAACTGACATATAGTTTAATATGCCTGTACTCAAAATGATCCCTTAAAGAACAAGAATCTCAAGTCAATGAGAAACCTAACCAAAACGTCACACATCTACTCTAGTATTCACATAAGGGACATTTTGTTACTATCAAACCGTTGTGTGACAAACAGACCGACCGGCTCTGTGTTTAAAATGTTCCTTCTCCTTCCTCTAGCCCCAATATAGAGTGCAGTCACCAAATATAAAAAAAGAATATAAGAGAGAGAGGGGAAAGAAAAAAGAAAGAAAGCAGCCTGGAAAGATATGAAATAACAAACAAAAAGGGACAAAAACAGATAAGACAGTGAAAAAGAAGAAACGGGAAAAGGCTGTTTCTAACAGACAATAAACGACACCAAGTGTGAGAAGGTATTTAAGAGGTTTCTCAGTGTGAGTGTGTGTGACATGATACAGGCCACTAGACGGGAGGAGCGTGGACCATCGTACACAGAATCTCAAGTGTGTGTGCTGTCAGTTAGTGGACCCACTAGACACATTGTACCCATGATGTAAGATTAAGAGAGAGGAGATGGGTTTTGCTCAGATGGACTGTCACACATCTCCTCAACTGTAATGGGTTTTCTGAATTTCTTCTCACCTCCTGGTTTCAACTGTATCCTCGGACACACACAGGCACACACTCAATAGGAGCTACTAGGGTGGTGATGGAGACTGTAAAATACATTACTTGCTGGCAGAGTTTGGGAGCTGTCCAGAGTTCTACACAGAGATCAGTTAAGGTTATCTCATCAATATGGCTGACAGGTTTCCTCCTGTTAGCATGAGTTCCATTTTCTTTAACTTATTTATGCCAACACTAGTCTTCAATCAATTAGACACTGTTATTGTTTAAATATATAGAGTCTTATCAATAGGGTTAGGCACGGTTTAAATGCCATTTGAAGCCACCTGTGTTAGAAATAACCATAATGCTTGCTGACATTATATTCAGTCCATCAACTGTTTTTGCAGTTGCGCAGCTAGAAAACAACATGCCCCCTGTCAAAATAGGGTGGGAATGCATGCACATTCACATTCTGAAGGCAGTCTATTCTAGCAGCAATAATTAATTCATTAGTATGAGGGTGAGGCTCACTTTGTTCCCCTGAAGCGTAACATCCTAATCCTCACAAAACTGCCCACTGACATGCACTAGTCTGCACCATCTTGTCTTCCACATACACTCATCCCTCAAGTGTCCCTTTGAGACTCATAAATAAATCAAGGATTTTACATGCAGTTCTCTCCCAGACTAGCATCTGTTCCCTGCGGGATGTGGACTCCGCAACGCTGTTGTTCGGCTTGGTGTCTTGTTTCCAAGCTTGGGTGCCTTGCTTAATCACAGGCACTACAGCTCACCAAAACTGCACCCTGGTGGAAGAGATGCTTTAGCCCATCACCTGCATCATCCACTGTTTGCTTGTTGGGTTTAAGGTTTTGCTGTCTCTTGCAATTCACGTTTTTTTGCAGAAAGTCAAGGTCAATGAAATGGAGGCCACAGAGAAGAAGTGGAGGCAACTGGAATAAACAAATCGGACTGGAGGAAAGAGCAGAGCATCAACAGAGCGTGGTGCTGGCAGACTTCAACCTCTTCTACTGTTGTTTGGACAATAAGCAAAAGTTTACAGTCTGCTGTAAAAAATATTTGCCTGCAAGATAAGCTTTAAATGCACCCATCATTTTAATTTTCATTATCTGCAAAAAGCTCAATTTCTATGTTTATCCTATTGAATGAATCCGGAGGCTTTAAGATGTTTTAGATTAGATGTGGAAAGGGGTTCTCCAGCATTTGAGTGTTGCACTTGGAGTGATTTAAAAAACAAAATCCTAACACTGGAACCTAGATTTCCCATAACACAGTCTCCTTTGTTAGACCCACCCTGATTGGTAAACATTCCTGTCTATACTTCAAACTCCACACGCCCAGTTTATAACTCTCAGGTTCTCTCAGGTACAAATTTGAAGTATCAATATTACATTTAGCTGACGCTTTTTTCCAAAGCAACTTACAATTGCTATATATCAGAAGTTGCACACCTCTGCAGCAACTCGGGGTTAAGTGTCTCGCTCAGGGACACATTGGTTGATGTTCCCAGAGGGAATCAAACCCAGGTCTCCCACCCCAAATGCATGCACTGCACCATCCCCACCACCACCAATATAGTATCAGTCCATATTTTTTCATGCTTTGGCTCCCTTCAGAGCCACAGAAGCATGCATACATGTATTAAAACAATAAAGCTGAATTGAATTAAACCTTGTGATTATTTTCATTGTAGATTGATTATTAATAATGAAATGGCAGAAAATTGCAAATCATGCCATTGCACGAGGTGATGTCTTCAGATTGTTTGCTTAGGCTGACTATCATTCAAAAAGCAGAAGATATTAACTTTAAAATGGTTTGAAACGGAGAAAAGCAGCACATTTGAGAAGCTGGAACCAGTAAATTTTTGACATAGATGCCTGAAAAGGGTCCTGAACAAGACTGACTACAAAAAATTGTTGTTGGATAATTCTGTTAAACAATCAACTAATCAATGTAGCACTGCACAATGGCAATCTGACATAACGGTGGGGAGTGCTATTGTCAACAGTACCAGGTAACACCATGAAGACTATGCCGAGAGATAAGGTGAAGCAGTCATAGAGGGGAGGTGGCTGTAACTTGTTGGTATTGTAAAGGCATGTCGGCTAAAACACATTTATGCATGAATAAAGATGGAGATACAACTCTAATGATGTTATCACACTACTTTGCCATAAAACTTGCATCTGTGTGAGTAGAACAGCAATCCTAAACACCTGTTATGCCTTCTTTTTCAGGGTTATGGATCCCGGCCGTGATCAACCGTTAACCGTTAACCGCTCAGAAAAAAAACAGGTTCAACCCTGGTTTCATGACAACCCAATTGGCCTAGTGCTTTTAGAAACATTCGACCACACACAACCTGATTAACAAGCCCAACTCCTCTCTGTCGCTGTACAAGATCAAGACCCTGTTTTGTACAATAGCAATACACAAGCAAGCATGACTCTAATCTCTTACCTTTAATAGCAAAGAATGGGTAGTTGCAATATGTAGCCTAGTGGTTTCTCAATGGGTGGCTTTATGCAATAAGCAGGCGCTTTGCAGGCAGCCTCCACTCGCAGGATTAATTGAGTAATATTGTGACATGGTCTATGTAGTGGTGGGGTGAGCTAGGATGTGTGTGTGTGTGTGTGTGTGTGTG
>NC_045735.1:5981613-5986224 GCF_008692095.1 Etheostoma spectabile
GTGTGTGTGTGTGTGTGTACGAATCATTGCTTCCTAAAGAGATTGTTTGAATGGGGGCTTTTGTGTCACGACGTCATCATGCTTTCACCCACTCAGCTAAGCAGGCAGGCCTTGCAGTTTTGCAGAAAGTTCAACATAACCATTGTTGTGAAGCAACACACGACTCGTTCGCAAGGGTCAGACTATGTGTGTGTATGTGTGTTTGTGTGAAAGAGAGAACGAGAGAGAGAGTGAGAGAGAGAGAGAAAGAAAGAGAAAGAGGAGAAGTATGTGGTGGGAGTGTGCATGTGCGTTGGTGTGTGGGAGTGCAGGACTGATTTGCAATCATTAAGTGTGTTTATCTATTTCAACGAGTGACATAATCAAAAGCTTTTAAAACAACAGAGGAGTTTAAAGTACGATTTCATTGCGTGTGAAAGCACAAAACATATTTGGTTGGATTATGTGGATCAGACTGCAGCTTTTCTCTGCTTTTGTGTGTACCTGGTGACATAAACTACTGACAGGCATGGCAGTCAGCAACATATTTCTTTCTCTAATCTATTTATACAGCCAAATCTATTAAAAAAAAGTATATTTATTATAACACCATAATAATGCTGACTTGTGTCCTCCTGACTTGCCCTTTTGAGAAAACATGGCTTCCAAGGAGGAAGAGTGTGTGTCTGTGTGTTTTCTAATCACATCGGAGAAGAGAAGAGAGAATAGCATCTCTGTCTGTAGGTACGGGAGCACTCTGGACCCATACAATGATAACCGTTGCCGCAGGCCAGTTCACTTTAGCTGTGTAAACAGATCTTAAAAGCAGCCAGCAGCTTGAGGTTTTAAAAGTTAGAGAGAGATCTGACGTTTTTAAAAGCTCACCTCCATATGAAATGTGCTTATTACAATGACCATACACGCAGAAATACTAAAATCATTACACTTATGAATCATAATAATGAGAACTAAAGACAACATATTGTAAATTGTATGACTATATGAAATATAAATTGGGAAATCAATGAGCTACAGATGTTCAACCTGCAACATCCAAGAGAACTAAGTGCCATCCAAGTGACCAACAATGGCTAGATAACTTCCGGTTTAGAATTTCAAAACAAAATATTTCAAACCGTGTTGCTTCATTTTTGACTGTTGTAAAATTCATTTAATGTGTACTTATGGCAATGTTTACGGTGCTGTCCATACGAGGTAGGCTAATTACCACATTTAGTCCAAGAACACACACATCATACAGTCTGTCTAAATAGGCTCGTGTTGAATGCAATGCCATTCAAACAGCATATTCATAGAGTTATCAGCTGAGAGTTAAAAATATAACGTTAGCTCTGTTTCCGATTTTATTCTCATGTTGGTGGGAGATGCTTTACTTTGGTTCAGATAATAATCCTACGTTAGCTAAAGTAACTGGCTACAAATTACAATGTGTACACTGTGGGCTACATTCGACCATTATAATAAAATCAGCAACATGGGAAGTCTCATGTTTTAATTTTTAGAATAAAGTTTGTTACTTCCAGAGCAGTCTCTGTATTTCTGAGCCAAATTGACGCATCTGTATCCCGCATAAAGCGCGTCCCAAACGGCATCAGGAACAAAAAAGAAACTTACCAGGTGTCAGTTCATCCAGGCTACAGCAGCGGAGAGCTCCAATTTACAGCGTTGATTGCACTCTGCAATCTGGGCCCGGAGTGCACGCGCGTTGTGTTGCTGTATGTTGCTGTACGAGGATGGATGGCGGTTTGGGAGCGACGGGGGGGGGCATTCCCTGCCTTATGATTGGATTCGTGGAGGTGGCGCGTGCTAGGGGATGGGCCAGATGGAAGGAGGTGGCTGCATGGGTTACTATCGTTCTCTTACTAATACATCCATGGTTACTATGCTAGACTATAGCAGCTAGAGGCCAGGCGCACGAAACACACACATACAACCACACGCGCACACAGTGCAATTCAGACCCCGGAAACGCTTGTTGAAGCTGGCATGTGTGATGCTCCTGTTTCACTGGTTACAACTCTTGTAAAAGTTAATAGACATTACCTATAATTTGGTTATAATTCAAGTGAACATCTTGTACTGGGCCCATATTAACTGAGGCATTTTTGTAGATGAGTCATGTTGCATGATTGCAATACAGACTGTACCATGTGACCATAAGTTTAAAATTAGACCACAATCACATTGCTGTACGGTCACATTGCTGTACTGTACAGCAATGTGATTGTGGTCTAATGCTTTAGAAAGGGTGCTTCAGAAAGGGTATGGCTGGGGATCGGACAGGGACAATATATAATTTAAAACTTTACAGAATACCCCACCACAAACACTACCGCGCTCATACAAAACCAATCCTTGAAAAAAACACTACTCGTCTGATTTGTAGTATCTGGGCCTTCTGAAAATTGAGCCAGCAATTTATTAAGCCCCCACGCACAGCCAAAAAACCCCACATATGTACAGTTGGATACCAAATTTTGATAATTCCAAGTGCCTTTGTGAAAATGTACTTTCTATTTGTGCTGAAATGGCCTATCTAAACACACACGGGAGTTGTTGAGGGCAGGGAGTGCACTTGCCATTCAGAAATTCTAGGACTATGAGTGGATTTGAAATGGCAACCCATACAATGCCGAAGCAAGATGCTGATAATGTTATCTGGGGGTTTGAAGAAGAGGATTTATCCGATGTAAAATATCATAATTTCTTGTCTGTATTGTCTAACAACTGACTTTTTTTCTGTCCACATTGTTTACTCTTTACATTTATACTGTTGTATTGTTGTAATCCAAAAACATTACTGAGCTATGAAAGTGTGACACTGGCAGTGTGATGACTCACTCTGCAGTATGATGCTGTGGCAGTGTGATATATATAATGGAGACAGAAATACAAGCAGAAAACAGATTGACTGACTTACATATTACTGGAAAAATGACATGGTGAAACAAGGCTTGCAGACCTTAAATCCTTTCATCTGTAATGCCATTTCTTGTTATGCATATAATCTATTACATGCTGTGCCACAATCTGTTCTCACAGTTGTCATTGTTATCGTGAACAATTTCCAGGACACTGTCTGCATCATTATTTCAGGTGCAGTCAGCCCATGTACCTTCTGATTCTTTGAATTCATAGAATTCTATGGCCATCTTCAGCTCTATTTGTTGTCTAAAATCCTTGAAAATGTGGTCTCTGCAACTTTTAGACATGCTGGATAACCGCAATATATTTTGTAATTTCCAATCTGGTCTTTACCAGAAACATTCTACTGAGATTGCTCTCCTCAGATTCACAAATACTATTTGAATGCATCTTGATTCTAATGAGCTGTATGTGATTTCATTGATATGTTTTCTAAAGTTTCATTAAGACAACTTTTCTCAAACAACAGGTGCATTGTTAAACTAAAATCATCAATAAACAATAATTCTGAAGTGGCAGGCTGCTATACAGTAGCCTATACTTAACAGTAGCTTATATCAATCATGACAATTGAATGGGATTGTTTGATTTGATATTGGTATTTGTAGTTATGCCACCAGTACGTAGCTATGTTTTGAACTTCCAAGAAATTGTGCTGCATGTTGTTTGTCTGTTTTTATTATCATGCTCCAATGTTTGTGTCACTGGAGAGCATTTTGTAATTCCTTGTTTTGAAAAAGGATAATTAGTTAAACTATTAGTGTTCTCATTAAAAGAATCAATAGCCCACTTATTGTTTTCATATTGTATTTGTATCCACAAATAATGTAATACTAATTAATTGGATTTCAGTCAGGCACCGCACCAGGCAGCTACAGCCTGGTGGGGTCCTTTTCCAGTGGGCTGAGGAGAATTAGCAGTCAACATGCCGACTGTCGGAGTAAAAAGGGATCTTCTCTTTAAAGCTTTGGGCAAAACATACAGTAAGTCACGTTTTCTACATATTCAAGTATTTGACAAATTGTCTGCTTGGTTAACAAAAGTCCCTTTGGCTCTAAAAGACCGAGGAAGTCAGAGTACCACCTGAAATAATTAGCCTGATGGTTAGCAAAGCAGCAGCAGCAGCTGCTCACGAGCAACTTACTTTACCTGTCTTTATTCAGACCATCCTAAATGAGAATTTTGTATTTTATTTTAATATATATATATATTTTTTTAAGGAAATTCATTTAATAGACACTGTATTTATGACAATAAGACAGTAGTGTTAGTGCGCTGGCATCGCTGTGCCAAAGAGATTGCATCATTTCCTCCGGCTGGGACCTTTCATATACAGTCTATTCTATATTAGGGAACAGCAATGGGAAGATAGCAGCCAGTGAGTACTCAACGCTTTGTAAAGCTGTGTTTAGTAATGACTGTTTGTTTCTGGTTTTAGCTGATGAGGAGTTTGACGAGCTGTGCTTTGAATTTGGGCTGGAGCTGGATGAAATTGTGAGTAAACTACGTCAAAGAATATCAAACCACAGTGGATCCTAATCCTCCACTCGCATAATCATAATCACAATCTCTAAGGCTCTGATTTATGAAAACTTTAGAAACAGCCACGCAATTGCATTTTATTTTCAGATTCGAAATACCTCCTTACCAGCACTTGTTGCACTTTTTCCGACACACGTGAGACCA
>NC_045735.1:5986234-5998410 GCF_008692095.1 Etheostoma spectabile
ACTAGGTCGGTCTCACAGGCACTTATCCCAGTTCCCCCATACAAAACAACTTTGGTCAGAAATCTTTTTTTTTTTTATACATATACCAAGATTTGGAATGACATTCCGTATCACATCAGAACACTATCATCCATCACATATTTCAGAAAGGCATACAAACAGCTCCTTCTTAACAGTTACACTTGCACACATTAATACATTTGTTTATGTAATATCCAAGCCTTGTTTGCACTGTCCGTATTTGTTCAGCTCAGTTGATGTTTTGTATAAATGTCTTTGTCCTTATGTAACTGTATTGTGGTTTTCAGTTGTCGAAATCTATTTCTCTATATCGATGTCTTGTATTAATGTTTGTCCTGACGTGCTGTAACCCTGTTTTATGTTTCTGCAGAACAGGAACCTGCTGAAAACCAGTTTTTAAACTGAGTCAGGCCCGTTTTTATATTGTAATGTAATGTTTCTTTTTCTAACTTTCCTGTATAATAAATATATGAAATGAAATGAAAAAAACAATAGACCCTTCTCACGATGTACAGTTTTACTTTTTTGTCAAAAAACAAAGTCTAAATGTCCAACGTGAGCAACGTCGGCTTCTACATTTGTGTCGAAAAGATCCACTGAGCTATGAGGTGTACCAGTGAACTTGGTTCTGACCCCATTCTAGACCTCAGAGAGGGAGATAATCAGCCGAGAGCAGGGTGACTCCAAGGCATCAGGAGCATCTGACGTCATTCTGTACAAGATTGATGTTCCAGCTAACCGCTATGACCTGCTGTGTCTGGAGGGGCTGGTCCGTGGACTGCAGGTCTTCAAGAATAAGTGAGTGTTGTCCAGTAATGCTAGAATTGGCATTCTGCTGTGGTTGCTACAATCTAAGTGAAGGAGGATTGAAATTGCATGACAAGGTTGACCAACCTAAAGCATACTTCAGCGCTCCGGCATTTCCAAAGTAAGGAGGTTGGATGTGTTGAGGAGTAAAATGTATGATTATGTTTTGTTCAGGGCTGCAGGATATGAGGAAAATATCTTATTGCAATTATTTTGACCAATATTGTGATTGCGATATGATTCCCCATATTGAATGGAATTATCGTTTTTTGTACCATTATTCTCATTTTCATTGAAAAATATTACAATTAAAATGATTTTAATGGGATTTTTGTGAGGATTTAGTCGGTTGGATACGATTTGTAGGCTGGGACGTCTCTGCAGCACCACAATACAATAAATAGAAAATATGAAAATATTCAGAATGGTTTGACACATATTTTGCCTTAAACTAATATTGCTCCCCCCCCAAAAAAAAAAAAGAATGTGTTTTTGGTTGTATGAGGCTTGCTCAAATACAAGGCACTTCTACAGATATTGTATTTTTCTTGCAGGTTGGAGGCACCTCGCTACAGACGTGTAAGCCCAGTCAGCGGGGAACCTCAGAAGCTGTTTATTACCAAGGAGGTGGGTGGTAAAATTCAGAATTTTTAAATGGCAAACAAGCAGTTTATGGCCTGAAGATGCCATTAGTTTGGTTTATAAATTAAATAAATGTATGTATTACCATGGTAACTATAGTTTGTTAACTTACTAAAATATTTGTTCTGTACAGACGGTGGCAGTGCGACCCCATGCTGTGGCAGCAGTGTTGAGGAACATCACCTTTACACAGGAGCGCTATGACAGCTTCATCGAGCTGCAGGATAAACTCCACCAAAACATCTGCAGGTCAGATTAGCAGTTACACAAAGTACACCTGCAAACCTGCACCAAAAAGATGCTACAACGTCCTGTTTTTTTTTTTTTTTGTGGACAACTTGTTTTTGCAGTGTTGCATGGGTGGCAGCATGCAGCCAGGAGTTATCCACAAAAAGTGTTGGCAGAGAAACAGCAAAAGATTAAAAGAACTGAAGAATGCAAAATAATAATAATAAAAAAATTATGACCAGGAACGGAGGAACGCCTTATTGACATCAGACATGAAAAAAATAAAGTATAATTAAAATTAAATGCACAAGCCAGCTAATGTTTAGCATATTTGCTAAAAAAAAAGTATTATCAAAAAAGTTGCAGACTAGTTTTCTGTTGATTGTTTCAGTTCTACAATAACTTTTTAGCATCTGTTTCATTCATTCAATCAAGTAGGGTTATATTTTACTATTTAAAGGACAATGCTTGTGTCATTTAATTCTTTTATTTTCAAAATATTTCTTGAAAAGAACTAAAGCAACTATGAACGTATCCCACTGAAGTATATTTTGTGTAGTTGAAGCCTGATATTGCTTTTGCCTTCATGCCATTGAAAGCTATTGTTACCTATGAAACTAAGGAAAAAAACATGAGATAGTTCTAGTGGTCCGTTTGGTGACATATTCTATAACTATGTTCATGCAGGAAGAGGAGTCTGGTGGCCATCGGGACCCATGACCTGGACACCATCTGCGGTCCTTTCACATACACAGCCAAGCCTCCTGGAGACATCAGCTTTAAACCCCTGAACCAGACTAAAGAATACACTGCCACCCAGCTCATGAGCCTCTACAAGGTGAACAGATAATTGGCTAGTTAGTAGAGCAGTTTGTCTTTTTGGGTGGCGCTAACCTGCCTTTGTTCTATTGACTCATACAGACAGACAGCCACCTGAAGCATTACCTTCACATTATTGAAGACAAGCCTGTATACCCCATCATCTACGACAGCAATGGCATTGTCCTGTCCATGCCTCCCATCATCAATGGTGAGTACTGTCTTGTTCTTCAGTTCTGGCTGTGTTTTCTGTTTCTGTTACGCAAAGAGCTCTGACATATTATTGTAGTAGTATTGCAGACATTTTTGTTGTCATTACTTAGAATTCCTCATGGGGGTGACAGAAACCAGGCACTATAGCTTTAACCAGCCAACCATGAGCTAAAATTTTAAAAGACAAAGTAAAATATATATATATATTATAAATATATAATCTAGTCTTATATGATTAATCTTTTTTTTTTCCCAGGTGACCATTCAAAAATCACCCTAACGACCAAGAATGTTTTTATTGAGTGCACAGCCACAGACCTGACCAAGGTACGACTGAGAGGAGAACAGAGAAATCTCATGAACATGTTGTTCTGTCAATGTTATCATGGATACAGATTTCAACTTATTCTCTTCTTCTCTTTTTTCCTCCAGGCAAAGATCGTGTTGGACATGATGGTGACCATGTTCAGCGAGTATTGTTCACAGCCTTTCACGTAAGTCACATATCTGGCTCAGATACTAGCTTGTCGACGGACAAGAACAACACCATTTTGGAGGTGGAACAAGATGAATTCCCCTGGTTATTGTGAAACACTTGCTTAGAGGCAGAAAATGGTGATGTTGCTCATTTAAAATGTTTTTGTTTCATCTTCCAGATTTAAATTGCTCATTTACAAAAACGTCCTGTTTGCATTGTCTCCGTAAAAACAGCCCTGCTGTGACCAATTCAAGTGAATTAGCTAACATGAACATAAAGTAAAGTGTCCATGTCCATGTGATGGCACTTCTTTGTGCAATATTTGCAAGTGTTACCTTTTTTTAACCCTGAATAACAATAATTACTTAAAACCTAAAGTCTCTCTTATAGAGGCTTTATGTCATATGATTTATGTTAGAGATACTGATGTTTTCTCTTCATATTAGATAATGTAAATATACCCAGTGCCATCATAAAAGATAAATAAATGACTAAATGACTAAAGTGTAAGAGGATTACAGTGACAGTGATATTTTCTTCTGTTGCTCTTTCAGGGTGGAGGAGGCTGAGGTGGTGTACCCAGACGGCAAGACCTACAAATACCCAGTACTGTATTCACTACATCCGTCTTGTGCTGTTTCCTTAATATTTTCTTTCAAATTTTTTTATGTGACATGAATTTCTTCTTTAGTCTCCTAATTATCTGGTTTTCTTTCCTCGTCTGTACTTTAGGAGCTGGCTTACAGGAAGGAGACGTTGTCTAGTGAGTTCATCAACCGAAAAGTTGGCATTAAGTGAGTTGTATGGAGCTACTCTGTATAATAGTACAAGATCAAAGTAAAATATATGGAAAGTGCAGGTAAATGTCTAAGATGTTGTGTTGTCCCAAGTTTTGCATCAAAATGCAAATCAACAGACTGGCCAATTTGAGTTGGGTCACCTGTACTATCTGACACAATCTGAAACAGCAGCCCTGCAACAAATCCGTTGCAACATGAGTAGGACAAAATGTTAGAAACACCTCAATATCAGCATCCCTGTTAACTAAAGCCTCATATATGGCCACATTGTTCATACCTCTCTGAGACATTGCCAACAAATATAAACTTCTCAGATTATAGTATTTGTGGGGCTGTAGTGTTGGATTGCATTATTACATTGGGCCTCATGCAAGTGTCCCAAGACTGATTCGGCAAACTCTCCGTAGCTTGTTGTAAATCAATCATCTCAACCTGATGAATGCCACTTGTTCATGAGGAGATTAGAGAACATATATATAATTTGCACAATTGACAGATATGATCATTTTCACAATTGACAGCCCTAAATAGCTATATACAACTGCCTGTTCCATTCTGTTTGGGGGTAACTTTCATTCACAGAAATTACACCCAAAAGTAAAAAAAGAATTTCACAACATAAAGTTTTCAAGTCCTGCTTTCAGAAATCAGCAGAAAAAACACAACAGATATATTAGTGTGAGATTAGTATCATGGGACCCAAAACAATACAAACAGTTCTCACCATTCTAATAAGGCTGTAATCTTAGTGCCATTCTAATCCAAGGAAAAATGTGGTTAGCGCTGTAGAAATAGAAGTTTATTTTTACTTTCACATGCCCCAGTAACTAGTGTTATAAGCTAATTAGGGTTAAGTTAATTAGGGTGTTAGCATAAAAACTTACCCCAGAGAACGATCAACTCGGTACCCAAGTGTTATTAATCCCTAGGTTCATTTTGTGCTCGAATTGTACTTTAAGGCATCAAACACTCCACTGTGGATAGACTTAGGCAGACAATCTGTACATAACTCAAACGACTGGTCTGCACCAAAATTATTATTTTGTTAGCGTCTTAATAAGTCCTACTTTTTAATGAGCAATGTTTGTTTTGTGTCCTCCTGACAGTGAATCAACTGAGAAAATCGCCCAGCTGCTGACCAAAATGTGTCTGCGCTCCCAGGCCACAGGGGTTGGTGATGAGATCGAGGTTGAGATCCCGCCCACACGGTCAGACGTCATCCACGCCTGTGACATTGTGGAGGACGCCGCCATGGCCTACGGATTCAACAACGTCCCCCACACCACACCACGCACCTACACCGTAGCCAACCAGGTGCCTGGGTTTACTTCTGCATGTTTGATGTGTGTGTAACCAAATATCATTGTATTTCATCAAACATGCTGTGTGTTCTTACGTATTTACTTACTGTATATGTTCATAGTTTCCACTGAATAAACTGACAGAGCTGTTGAGACAAGACCTGGCAGCTGCTGGATTCACGGAGGCCCTCAACTTTGCCCTAGTAAGAGAAAGCACAAAGACACACATCTTTTGAGGGAAGAAATAACAGTCTTCCTCTTATAAATGAAAAGCTGAATTCATAAGAAGGCTCAAGGGTTTTGTTGCTACAGCCTTATTTGGTCTGTTATGACCATATGAGCTTATAGTGGCTAATGTTAGCTAGTATTTGCAAATTTTGGGTAAATGTTGCTGTACAACAACTTTATGACTGTGATACATATGTGTGACTATTATAGTGCGGTTAGCTAAACAGTAGCATTTAGCATTATCCCACAACCATCACCTTTAGCCAAAAAGTTGCATTGTCTTGCCTCCATAAAGGAATTTGTCCCTCTTTCTCCCTGTAGTGTTCTGAAGAAGATGTAGCAGACAAGCTTGGAAAAAAGATCTCAGAGACACGGGCGGTTCATATCTCCAACCCCAAGACAGCTGAGTTCCAGGTAAATCAGAATATAACATGAAATTGTGTAATTAAATCTACAATGCTTTAATGCATTGGACCTCTGCAGCATTGTTTGAAAACAAGAAAATGGATACTATTTATAGATTTAGAGTCATTTTCTAGCCTTAAAGGAAAAAACATGCAGTTAGATCATGTGGGCTCATGTTAATCCGCAAGGCCTTTATCTGAATTTGTCATGAGACAAGAGAATAAATGTTAATTTTAAGGCCTGTGCTGTCCCCTTTGGCTCCAAAATCTATTTGCAGTTGTGCAGAAGAAGATGAGTGCAGTTTCACATTTGTGTATTTAATATTCATATTGCATATACTTAGGTAAAGTTTTAATATATTCTGTGTGCTTCGTGCACACTTTAAGGTAGTTCTGTGCCATCTGAAAAATCACCTTGCTAACTAATTTCAGTAATTTGAGAGTTGCAATATTTCTTTTCTGCAAACACATAAAGAAAACATGTTGACATTACGTCAAGAAAATTAAAAAAAAAAAAATTATTGATAATTTTTTCTTAGTAAAATTTGTATTAAAGGAAAGTATTAATTTAATAACATAGACAATGGTGCAGGGATTTAAAAAACTAAAAAAAGTAAAAACCATAAACTGTGGTGTTCTTTGTCCAGAAGTGGGCACTCTTGTCCTAGCTATGCATCCAGCGTCACCACTGTTTGTCACCACTAGGTGGCGCGCACCACCTTGTTGCCAGGCCTCCTGAAAACCATCGCGGCCAACAGGAAGATGCCCCTTCCTCTCAAACTGTTTGAGATATCTGACGTGGTGCTGAAGGATGAGACCAAAGGTAGGCGTCTGCATGTGTGAAGTGAAGGGGAGAAAATCATTTTGTCTTAGATAACACATACACACTGTACATAACACACCATTAAAACTGTTGAAACCCTGTTGCTCTCAACAGCTCTGTCAGTTTATTCAGTGGAAACTATGAACATATAGAGTAAATACATGAGAACACACAGCATGCTTGATGAAATACTATATTTGGTCGCACAAGCATCAACATGCAGCAGTAAACCCAGGCACCTGGTTGGCTACGGGGTAGGTGTGTCGCGTGGGGGACGTTGTTAAGTCTGTAGGCCATGGTGGCATCCACCATGATGTCACAGGCGGAGATGAGGTCTGACTGTGTGGGCGGGATCTCAACCTCGATCTCATCACAACACCTGTAGCCTGGGAGGTGATAGCTGATAGTTTTGGACAGATGCTGATAATAGCTGGTCAAGATGTAGTATAACAATATTATCAATAAGTACCCAGTAAATTCTTCACATCTAGACAATTTTTAGATAATAGGATGCTAAAAGTCTGTTGGTTACTTGCGTGATATGATTAATATGATTTAAATGTATACACTTGTTAGAAATCTGAATAAGTTGTCTTATTATGATCAATTTGAGTAAAGAGTTTACCATAGACAACCACTGTAGTCTTGATTGCTACTTACTTGCTACTTACACACTTGTGTGTGTGTGTGTGTGTGTGTGTGTGTGTGTGTGTGTGTGTGTAAAAACAATGTTAGCTTGATATATTAGTAAGTCATTGTTATAGCCCTTTTCTCAATGTCCTTATCACCCCCCCCCCCCCCCCCCCCCCCCCCCCCCCCCCCCCCATCCCACCAACCAGATGTTGGGGCGAGGAACAGCCGGCGTTTCTGTGCTGTTTACTACAACAAGAGTCCGGGCTTTGAGGTGATCCATGGCCTGCTGGACCGAACCATGGAACTGCTGGAGGTGAGGTCGGCCTGCGGGGACGGCTACCACATCCAGGCTGCAGAGGGTAAGAAGCCTTGAAAGGGAGGGGGTTGAAAACCAACAATCTATTTGAATATAGTGGTCGCTTTGGTGGTAAATATCTTTAAAATACAAGGAGGAGAAAATCCCATGGATTTTAACCCCTGTGATTAAGACCATGTTTAGTTACCTGCCAAGCCGGTGAAGAAATAAACCAGTGTTATGTGAATTAATTCTGTGACTAGCAGCAACTGCATTGTTGTTTTTTACCAGGGTGTTGTGTACCCTGTTTTTTTAAGATTATTGTTTGGGCAGTTTTAGGTCTTTTATTTGTATGGGACAGCTTAAACTTGAAAGGGGGGGAGATGACAGGCAGCAAAGGGCCGCAGGTCGGAGTTGAACCCGTGGCGGCGAGGAGTAAACCTTTATATATGGGCACCCAACGTGTACCCATGATTGAGAGGGTACAATTTCCATGGCAATAACTTGCAATATTTTGCTGTTAGTTTCGAAGAGAAAACAATAATATTGATAACAGTGGCAGAGACGTGGGCTAACAATATCAATGCATACTTTTATAATCATAATTTATAATCATAATACTGGGTTTTGATGAAACAGTTCTGATGCACTTAAAAAGGGTGATTTAATGTGGCTTTAAACTGCTGAATCACTTTTCTGGTTTCATCTGCTTCATTGTATTGTAGCTAGAGCTAGACAGATCAATCTGACAATATTAGCTTATTGCAGATATATCGTATCGCTGTATATGTCAGCTGAAAAGTAAGAAATTGCAGTACAGGAATGCAAAGCTAGTTTTGAGATCTTTCACATTTGTTCACCAGAGAATAACACATTGATATCGGACAACATATCTTTAGCTTCCAAATATCAATACAACATCAGCCTATGAAATTGTTACAGTATTTTAATGATTATGTTTTTCTATATTTAAATAAATGGTTGGCTGTTTCTCTCCTGACACATTTATTGCTCAACATATTTTGATTAGAAAGTTGAGCAAATTTGAGAATGGATAAGTTTGACAATCCAGCATGGTTAATAAGATGATGTTTACTTTGGTCTGATCTACCCAGGCGAAGGAGAAATGATTGTCCAAATGTTTGGAAATTTTTTACACTGAAACCGTGAACTTCGATTAAATTAAAACACCACCAGACTTTTTACACATCATTGTAATGAACCAAAAACACTTGGTCACAGCTCCATGGATGTTTTTAGACAGAATAATTCAAATGAAAAAGTTGTGTGCACAGTCATCCTTCTCTTCTCTGGTCTCATCTGATGCTGTCTGGCATTGTCTGTTTTTCTGTGCAACTGACACAAGCTAAAACTAAACGGATATGACTTATAGTCAAAACTTCTGATGCTGGTAGATGTCACTTGTGCGTTCTATCTGGTAAATAATAATAATTATTAATAATAATAAATTGAATTTATATAGCGCTTATCCCCTCTGAACCACAATTCCCTCATTTCCATTTAATTTATCTTCTCTTCTATCAAAATCCCCAATCGCGTCACCTGACCTTAATATATCAAGATAATGCTGCTCAGGGATAGATACCAAATAGCAGTGATGTACAATGTTCTGTCATCGCTTCGCTCAATAGAAATTAAAGGTGTCACTCATGGTTCATGGGTTGTGGGCCAAGAACTAATTTCAGACAACTTCGCTGTGTCTCTAATGATGTAATGCATTAGAGTAAGAGTGCAAATTTGTTCTCTCTGAAGTGTCATTATGAGTGAGATGGCTAGGTCAGTCATGTTGCATCCTCACTCAAAGTCTTTGAGACCTTTGATGAGCTTCATTCCGAAAGGCTATTTTTTTTTTCATTAATGGAGGAAAAATTCCTGTACACTGTAGAGTCCAAGTTGATTTTACATTAACCAGTGGTGACATGTGACTGGCACAATAATACTTGAAATGAAGTTGTGTTTAAACGACTTGGGCAGTTGGGTTTCCTCTTTCTGATGTATCTGTTCCTGCAAGATTAGTAATCAGAAAGGTTTGACTTAAGGGTCTGACGCACTGCACAGGCCAATCTGCGTGCATTTTCCCAGTGAGACTCTCATACAACATTTGAGTTTTGTGTTCCTCGCTCAGTCCTTCCACTTTCTCACTCCACCCTATCTACCTCTCCACCCATCTCATTTCGCCCTCTCCCCTTGGCTTGCATGCTCCAAGGTCACACTGCAGCATATTGTTTCTGTTGGCCCATTCAGACTACAAATCAATGGGCTCAAGTATCAGCGAATGAGAGCAGTGAGGAGAAGGGAAGGCTGACAGGGGAGCGGATATGAGATGAGACCGGAGAAGAGGCTGGGGAGGCTTAAGCAAGAAAGGGTATGAAAGCATGTAAAGTCTGCAGTGAGGTAGAGTGCATAGGAGTCACGTCACCCACTGCAGTGCTGAGCAGCAAGACTGAGACTGGCACATACAACACCCACCAACGGGTGCTGTAGACTGTCCTGACTGACTCATACACGCACGCGTGCACACACACACGCACACACACGCACTACTGGACACTCACTCCCACTCAGTCTGTCTTCTCTGCTATTTTTTTTCCCCACACTTGATGCACCATTAGCCCAATTCCCATAGGTCAGCGTGTCCTTAACCCCATTACAAGGTCCTGACCCAGTCTAGGAGCTCACCTGTCACAGACACGCACCCTCAGGATGTGCCGATCAGCAGGGTAAAACTACGGCCAACTCCCCATCACTCCCACAACATAGAGAGCGAGGGGCTGAGGGAATACATGTAGCTGAGTTTCCTCCACTCAGCAGAGGGAAAAAGGATAAAATAGTGAGTCAGGGGAATAGAAGTGGAGGAAGAAACCACTTAAGAGGCAGATGCCTGTGTTTCACTCAACAACTGTGTCCAATGCAAAGTCTTGGCCCATACTCTCTTCATCAGGAAAGCGCTCATGTGACTCTTTCTTTGTTTATGAATTGACCTCAGTGTTCAGCTTATATGTATTTTTGAAGATTATTATTACTATTTGATTTGTTTATTTAAATCTGCAATAATAATCTTTTTTGGTCACTTGGGCAGCAGAAACAAGCTGCAAACACAACATTCACATGTCGTCACCTTTTAAGTTGAAATGGAATACTTGCTCATTTATACATCCAGCAGTTGCAGAGAAACAATATCATTCAGTGTAGAAAAAAGGAAATCCAAGGCACTGTTCTTCAAAATCATTTATATAATTTCTATATTATATAATATAAAGGAAGGAGCGTAATGTTATCGTAACCAACAATTGATGACCGTAGGATGCCCAGGTAGCACAGTTGATAGATCAATTAATGATCAATTAAAGTCACTGATACTGGTTTTCAATTTAGGTGTGTAAGCAGGTCCTTCATGCAAGATGAGACCTCCATTTTACTGCAGGTTTTTCTTGCTTCAGTAAGAACCTGTGTGAACTTTATGTCCAGTTGTCTGAAATAGTCATAAATCCTATGGCAAAATGTTGGCAACATCAGCCAGTTATATTGGTTATCTAATGCAACTGTCAAATTCTCCTTTCTGCTGAGAGCTTTGTTGAAAGTTGGAGGAGAGTGGGTGGAAAGTGGCCTGGCTCAAGTGTAGGATTTTCATTGACTGATTGGTTATTTAAGATGTACCAGAGCTATTTATATAGTTGCCATGGCATCCTGCTCATTGTACAAGTAGATGACGTGTGAACCGACGCAAGCACTTTCCACTGATTTAATACACCCAACAGACACAGAACAGGCGACCAAAATAAAAGACGTTTGAAAGTACAATCCATGTCTTTGGTAAGCCTTCATCAATAGTGATGAGTATATATCTAAGCAGTGGGCTCTGGAACCCATTAGCAAGGCAGCGTGGGAAGAAGCAGTGCACTATGGGAGAATGCCATGTCTCTGTGTGTGGGGCTGTTGTCACGGCAACCCCTGCATCTTGTTAAATGTCTGACAAGTCCGTCTGTCTCTTTGGCATGTTGGTGTTTTTGAACAAAGTGATACTTTCAGATTGACTGTACATACTAACCATCAGATTTTGAGGAGAAATGTGTGTATCAAAGTGACCGAGACAGAAAATCTAATTATGATCAAGTGCTAGTGACCAGTGCTAGTTAGTGTCTGTTAGCTCACAGGGCTCTAGGGTACAACGAACATTTTTCCTAGGTCGCACCAGTGCGCCCAATGTCCTCACATCCGTTGCTTTTCCACAAACGAAGCAATGTTGTTACAGCATATCAATATGATTTAATTTTGCGTTACATGACCCATGCCTGTGTTGGTATCTCTCCTCTACTTGCCTCTTACTCTCCGCGCAGCCCCGCCCCCATTTACTCACACACGGCTCCCAGCCACACTGAGAGACACAGCGATGGTCCACACTTCTAACATATGTCCACAGTTTTAATTGTTATTAACACAGCTGTATATTGTTAAGCATGAGA
>NC_045735.1:5998420-6007040 GCF_008692095.1 Etheostoma spectabile
AACCTGTATTTGTACCAGTGTTTCCGCTGGTAACTCTGCTATCGCGGCCGCCACGGCGAGAAACACAGAAGAAGTTATTGAATGCAACTAACTTCAGTCCGTTGAGTAATAGCGTGTGAGATGGAGCCAGCTGAACCTGGGCAAGAGATGGCCCATGGCCAAAATATCATAGTTCATAAAAATGCCGCACAGGGACGATACAGACATTTAATATGTACACGACGTGTACAACTCCGCCGTCACTCTGTGAGCAGGCCTAGCTTACGTCCATCTCCCTAGTTTGTTTAATCAGTTATTGTTCAAAACAAGTGAAGGAGCTTTCTCAGAGATACATTTTTATTTTTTTTTATTTATCCTAGGCTATTTATTTCAGATCATTTTCATTTACATGTGTTGCAGCCGTATGTATGTACAACATTCAACTTCAACATAAGAAGAATGTAGCACAATATAGATGTGAAAGTAGTTATAGACTATGTGACAATAAAATTTTGTTTTGGTTAAAATCAACAAATAATCGTGATAATTAATCGTGATCTTAATTTTGATCAAAATAATCGTGATTAGCATTTTGGCCATAATTGTGCAGCCCTAGCTTCTACCCTGTTAAAGCTTTGTTTTTCACTTCTTAAAGGGAAAGCCTTTTAAGAAAGAAAAAAATAAAGTTGGGATTTGTTTGGAATACGGTAAATTAATAAACACTACTAACCATTGATCATTAATAACCAATGTGTGTGACCAAATGATCATGAAGAGAAAATCCAGGAACAAGAAAGCCAGCACGGTACCGCCCACACTGTGTGATTGACTCACGATCACTAGGATGTCATCAGTACTTAATAGAAAAATTGCTTCTGCAATAGGCCTGCACTATTTGAGGAAAAATATAAATTACAATTTTTTTAGCTTGGATATTATATCATTATATATTATATATAAGTTATTTTAAAATTATATCGTGAACAGGGTGAATCAAGATTGCAATTTTGTAACAATCGTCCAGGCCTGCAAGTGCAAATACATTTTACAGTGTGCATGTTTCTATATATTGGCAGAAACATGAACCATCAAACAGATGGCATGTTAGATAGTAACACACTGGTCGAAAATAGTTTGTCAGGAAGAAAACTGAAGGTGATAATTGTTGTCTTAGTAAAGGAAGCTACAAAAGGATGTACTGGGCTTTAGTAAGAAAAGAGGTGCCAAGTGGAGGTGTTTATAAAATTCCCTTCTCACTTAAAGTAATGATTCATTGCCTATATTTTTCTTTTTTCTCTTAGATTCCACCTTTTTCCCTGGTCGATGCGCGGAAATCTTTGCCCATGGACAGAGCGTAGGGCGTCTCGGGGTCCTCCACCCGGATGTCATCACCCGCTTCGAGCTGACCATGCCCTGCTCGGCCCTGGAGATGGACATCGAGCCCTTCCTGTGATTTCACCTCTCTAAACTCCTACTCAAAAATACAAAGAAGTCAGACAAAAACAGAAAGCTATGAGATTCATGAGGAAAATATATTAGGCTTGAAATTTGTCAAAAAGATAACAAGTGTTGGGCTTTAGTGGTCAAAATGAGCTGCAGATTATCTGTCAGCTGTTGCATTGGGAAACTAAAGGATGAAGAATATGTGCAGCATCATTATGTGCTGCCATTGTGTTTCATATATTATAGACAAGGCTGCAGAAGAATGAAAAAAATAACAAGACTCTATTGTGTTTTCAATGTGAATGGTGTTCATCTGTGTGTGGGCTCGTACATGCATGCCTGGTCTTAATTTAGGTTACTTGTGCTTTGGGGTTTGTGCATGGTAATTCATTCAGTGACTCATTACCTGTTGCTTTGTTGCCTTGGTTCTTCCAGTGGCCACACTGCAGAAACCACCCTCACACATGACGTCCCCATGCAGGAAGTCATCAAGCACAAGTTCCCCACGCAAGATGAATCCTTGCAGGCCCCGTCATCCAGTCCAACTTCCACAAAAACCGTGTTTGGTGACGTGAGCACGCCAGCCGGCCTTAAATCTCTCAACGATTTTCTGGCAGACAAAAGCTACATAGAGGGCTTTGCGGCATCCGATGCTGACATGGCAATATTTGACGCCATCCCCTCCGCTCCCGGCTCGACCTTCTGCCACCTGATGCGCTGGTACAACCACATCAAGTCTTTTCAGAGGGAAAGAGCCAGCCTTCCATCAGCTAAGAGTCAGTTTGTCCTCCCAGCTACGACAAACGACACCAGCGACGACGACATTGACCTATTTGGCTCGGACGACGAGGCCGAGAGCGCAGAGGCGGATAGAATCAAGGAGCAGCGCCTCGCTGAGTACGCTGCCAAGAAGTCCAAGAAGCCAGCACTAGTCGCCAAGTCCTCCATCCTGCTCGACGTCAAGCCCTGGGACGACGAGACGAACATGGCGGAGCTGGAGCAGTGCGTCCGCAGCGTCAGTATGGACGGGCTGCTGTGGGGGCAGTCCAAGCTGGTCCCGGTGGGCTACGGCATCAAGAAGCTCCAGATAGGATGCGTGGTGGAGGATGAGAAAGTGGGCACGGATCTGCTGGAGGAAGCCATCACCGCCTACGAGGATTATGTTCAGTCTGTAGATGTGGCTGCCTTCAATAAGATCTGAATCACACAGACAGTACAAAGCACTGAAGTCACCATCTCATGTTTTCTGGTGTTATAGGTGATGTAATATGAAACACAATTTTCAACCACTATTCCAACATGTAATAAATAAAAGCTCAGGTCTTTCATTTTAAAATACTGTTCATCCTTTGATACAAGTACAACATATTCTTGCCTTCAAACATTAAATAAACTCTTTATAACTTCTGACTTTCTAGCTTTGAATCTTTTTTTTTTTTATAGTGCACGTTTTTACAGGCACTAGTTCATAATTACAGACTTCCACTGTGTATGTTGACGTTCACTGTCAATTCAAGGAGAAATTATTGCAGCCAGTATGAAACTGAGCTGTGCAGGATAACAAGCTGTCTTCTAAATTAAGTCTGACAGGTGTTCCAGCATTCCTTCAAACTCTACTGTAGCAAAGGGAGGTTAACTATTTCATTACTACACTGCTCCTGAACATACAATAACTAGGCCAATATGGTGTAGCAGATGGCCTGTTCTAACCTGCCAAGTAATAAGACTTAGGGGGGAATGAAAGACGGGTGCTGTTGAAATTAATTTGCCAAGTTTCCGTTAAACTGGTTTTGATAGGATTACCCTGACTGATCTGTGCATGTCTGGCTCAAGGTGGGGTAACGGGGAACTTGCATGTGGACACTATTTTGGTATTTGTGTCTTCTGCAATACACAACACTCCAATAACCATTTTATAGCCTTGACTACACAATTCAAATAATGATCAAACTGGGAAGTCATAAAAACAACATTGCTAAGTGAGCAAAATATTTATTTGCTTTCAGCTCAGTTACAAGTGCACTGTTGTGAATTATTTCCAGCTGAAGCTCATTGAATAAGAGTTAACATGTAAAAAACATTGAAATAAATATGAGGTACATTTTTCTTACGGCAAGTTCAGATAATTATACAGCCATCTTGTGTTAATAGGTCACAGTAGTCCCAGTAGGATGAAGACTTTATTGACCAATATAGAATTGACAAGTCCAACAGCTGTGTATGTGGAAAACTTATACGGCACTTCAATCTCTCTTCTCCTCCTGGCACTGTCGTCATTTTTTGACACCCTGTACCACAAATACAACACGTGCAGGCTTAGTGTTTTCATAACCTGCCGAGTTCCCACTAATGCTAAAACTCCGACAACAAAGCGGGCAGCACCTAGTACCAATGCATGTGCTGTCAGTGTGGGTAGGGGTACAGGTAGCACCCCCTTGGGCTCAAAAGTCTGCCCTAGCTGCTCATTCACCCAGTATCCCACAGAGCACCCGGCCCCTACTCCTAGAATGGTGGTGGTATCCCCCCGTGTGGTGCTGTAATGGTCCAGCTCAGGGTATGTGTAGCTGAGGAAGAGGGGCAGTGTCAATGCCACGATGGGGGAGATGTGGCTGGTCAGCTGGAAACGGTCAAAGGTTTCCCAATATGGGTAGGTGAGAAACATGATGATGGCTGAGATTAAAGCGCCACAGATCACATCCTGAAAGCAGAATAATGACAATATTTTACCAGGAGCGCTTTAAGCAATAAAATACACACAAGTTAGACGACAAGATCAATACCACTCATACATATGTGTTATTTAGTGAACTTCAGATGTGCTGGTAGGTGGATTTTGGTACCTTGGGACAGAGCCAGGATGGTTGTTTCCCCGTTTCCTGTCTTTGTGCTAAGCTACGCTATCTGGCTGCTGGCTTTAGCCATGTGTTATAGGTGCACTATGAGTTCCTGCATCGTTTCAGCGCGATTTAATTTTTGTCTCAAATCGCAGGCGTCTCTCCTTGATCCGCTAGCTGCCTGCTCCTTGAATACACTGTGAGAAAGCCCAGTCTCGTGAGACATCACAGGGGTCGTTAACGTCAAACAAACACTAAAGGCACAGGACAGGAACCAAAATACAACAAAACACTCCAGCCAATCACAGACAAGATGGTTGGGGGAGGGGTGGGGGTTAGTGACAGTCAGTTAATCATGACAGTTACGGAAACATGGGGGGAGGACCGGGTTTTGTTTGAAATGTACCTGGAACGTCAACAGAAGTGACCATGGAGGAACTCATACTGCACCTTTAACTGACAGATTTGAGAGTGGTACTAAACCTCTCACAGCAAGAAAGTGAATAGGCAAATTTCCCAAAATCCCACAATTCTTTTTTGTATATTCAGAAAAACAATCCTCAAGCTCTGTTTTTAATTATGAGGTTGCGCTGATAAATGTGTACTTAATCATAACTGATTTAATAACATAACTTTACATTATAGTGTCAAGATTTGTACATGAAATAAATTGTGTCACACAGTGCCTGCTGAATTCATGAGTATTGGTTCAAAGCCTAAGACAGACAGTTTAACCAGACACAGATATCAATTATGAATCCTGAGTTGAGCTTGAATGTTTTATGCATATATATGGGTGTGTACGTGTGTGTGTGTGTGTGTGGGTAAGGACTAGCATACCAAAACTGAGTGCATGCCTGTGTAGAGGCGGCTCAGACACACCAAAGACGACAGCGTCAGTGCGATCAGCAGACCCACCTCGAACTGAAACTGTGACACAGAAACAGACACTTAAGATCCCAATCCATCACAGCATCTGGTATGAAGCTACCTCACACACACAATGACAAACTCCATGATAAGGGTGATAAAATCTGTGAAAGTACAATGGTACAGTACGTGTCACGTCACCTAAAATTCCTAACATTCCTCTGTGAATACACATTTGTCTTTTTTTTTAACCTTCTTCCTCTTTTTCCTGTAAGTTTGTGATCAAATCATCCATTCGTCATCCTCTTAATGGCGACGTGTTAAGTCTTCTCTCCACCACTTGTCCATTCTGCCAGATTGACGTACTGCCCGTCATCAAGTCACTGCTCCTTTATTCCGCTACTGTCTCACCATTCTTTCTCCCCTCCTTCCTTTACCTACAGCGGCAGGTTTTGTTCCCCCCTCCATTTCAATAACAGTGAGAAGAGAGGCCTTGTGTATTCATTCACCTCCTCCACCCTCCCCTCCTGTGCCCCCCTCCCCTCCTCGCCTTTTTTTTTTCCTGTGTCTTTTCCTGTCTTTTGCAGCTGGAAGCCTATTCACTGGTAGTTCATGAAGAGAGGTTTTTTTGAATGGCCACAAAGGATGCCAGGGACAGGAGGGGGGTCACTCTGTGATTGACT
This sequence comes from Etheostoma spectabile, assembly GCF_008692095.1. Classification (NCBI taxonomy): domain Eukaryota; kingdom Metazoa; phylum Chordata; class Actinopteri; order Perciformes; family Percidae; genus Etheostoma; species Etheostoma spectabile. Next base: position 6,004,230 of record NC_045735.1, read on the forward strand.
GTCGTGACCTCCGACCTGCGCCGGGAACCGGGTGAGAAGCCCCGAGGCCTTGTGGCTTCAGGAGCCTCTGCAACAGCCCGCTACTAACCCATAGCAATGCATGTTTTTTTTCTTTCAGGGGAATCCTTGAGGAATTTCAGGTCATAGTTAAGTGTTCTACTGTACATAGGGTGTCTGGGCGTTGAAGAGATTTCTCGGACTCTGAGGACAGCACTGCAAGAAACTCGAGGCATATAGCTAAAATGATGTGACCATAAATCAGGCTTACAGCTGCCGAGGCGCTAAACTACTTACTGAGTTAGACTTAGCATTCGCTCAATTCTTCATTAAAACACAGTGCTTTATAAAGACAGCCTATGATTGAGCCACTGAGTGTTTTATTGACTTGGCAGTAGAGTGGAAGAGATAAAGAGGGGAAAAGTCAGGAGGAGGATGAGGAGGAGGAGGAGACATGGACTGACAGTCATTGACTCAGTTGAGTCCATCAGGAGACCAAACAGCGGCTCGACGGGTGTGGCTGATGGTGACTGATGGTGACTGCTGGCCCCGCCCCTCCCTGCCCATTGTCCAACAGCTCAGTCAGGACTCGGTGATGGACAGCGGGGCCACTCCCTTCATCCCACTCAGCTACCAGTGAGTTGGCTGCCATCCACAGGCTCCCACCACCTCAAACCGTTTTGAGTGAAAATGCTTATATGGATCGACTGATTAAACACTGACTGGGTCGGCTAATTTTAAAAGGATTGCATAAATGCATTTTAATAGCACTGTTAATAAGAAACCTATTGTCATAACTACAGGTCAGCATCCACTTATCCTATGTTTCATAGATCTAATGGGGTGTAAGTACATCATTTGCCATCAGCAATGGCGGTATCATCTTTTTTATAGTGATGAGTCAAGTAACCATTGACTATCATAGTTTTGGTACTAATATCACAGTTGCCAATTGAGAAACATTGTACAGTATATCATGTGGTGTTGTAGCTTGTTAAAGTTGCTCATATACCATCTAACTTGGTTATTATTGATTATCCTTGAATCCTGACACATCATGGGGATATTATGGTATTGTGTTTCCATCATCACGTTGGTAATTATGAAAGCTACTTAGATTTTGAAAGCAAGACAAAATGAACAAATCATTTAAGGATTTGAGCAGGAAAATTCATTTTTGACTTTTGGTAAGAGTGTGTGTAGCAGGGTGTGACCTGTTATGTTCCAGTGAAAGCGTCTCACAGACCGTAATACAATACATTATTAAGCAATTTCATATAATAATTTTAAACTGTTTATTGATCCCCAGTGAGGAAATTACAATTTATTCTGTCTTGTTAGAAATCACTACACATAGGAGGTGAACTGGCATCTCTCCAGTTACCAATCCACATTGGGGACTTGAACAAATTATTCCCAACCCAACTCCCTACAGACTGAGCTACTTCCATCCCACAATATTTGTGAGTAAGTGCTGTAGCTCAGTAGCTGGGGCGGTAGTAGCTCAGTCCATAGGGAGTTGGGTTGGGAACCGGAGGGTGGCTGGTTCAAGTCTCCGTATGGACCAAAGTATGGTGGTGGATGGGTAGCTGGAGAGGTGCCAGTTCACTTCCTGGGCACTGACAAGGTGCTCTCGAGCAAGGCACCGAACCCCCAACTGCTCGGGGCGCCTTTCCATGGGCAGCCCCCTCACTCTGACATCTCTCCATTAGTGCATGTATAGGTCCTGAGCATGTGTGTGTAATTCAGGCCTGTGTGTAATAACAACAGAGTGAAAAGAGTAGTTTCCCCTTGTGGGATTAATAAAGTATAATAAAATAAAAAATAAACTGCCAAGAGTACTTTTGTGCTGGTTTACTGTATGTAATCCTAGCTTGCAGTGATGCTCACCTGTATCCTGGATGGAGCGCTTAGTAAAACGGTGAAGGAGATGGCGGTGGCGGCCATGGCGTGGGTGGAGGGAAGCCCATATTCGGCATCAACACGTGTCTCCAGCTTGACCACAGGGGGGGAGAGAGGGCGAGGCAGCTTCAGCATATCTTTCATCACCTGGCCAATGTACATCACCAACTGTGAAAGGAAGCAGGGTCCCACCAAATATATTTAAATTATATTAATTTTTTTAATTTAATTTTTTAGCAATGTCGACATATCATTTTTAGAAAATAACACTCTGAATTGATACAATATACAACATTTCTGATCAAATTTCCCACTGGTTTACATGAATTATGTTACAATAAAAAGTTTAAATTAAGTGTGAAATAATCTTGCTCTTTGAAGTGCTCATAAGAACCAATACGGTATGTTTCTGTTGCAACTTGAACATTTTTAAAGAATGCAGACAATTTAAATGGTATCGTTTGCTTCGTCATCTATACCTGAAAAGAATAAGTCTGCAGCATCATTACAATTAAACAGCCGAAATGACTACACAATAATGCTGCAGTGTGCCAACTACAGAATCTGAAATTAGAGATGGAGGAAGATGATAATAAAGTAGAGGAAGCAAAATCCTGATCAGGCTGTGCTCTCAAACTAACCGCACAGTCTTATTAATAAGTAATCAACATTCCTTCTCCACAAAAAAAGAACTGCACAAGAGTGGAGACCCACCCGGGTATAAAGTGCACATGCTGCAGTCGTACAGAAACATAATCTATTATGAGGAACTGAGAGTTGAAGAAAGGATTTGCTGAGACAGCGTCTTCGGGCTGTCGGGGTCAGACAGAAAGCTCTTGACAGAAGGACAAGGTGTTTGTGTGTGGTAGTGGTGGTGTATAGGTATTGTTGTGTGTGTGTGTGTGTGTGTGT
>NC_045735.1:6007050-6012269 GCF_008692095.1 Etheostoma spectabile
GTGTGTGTGTGTGTGTGTGTGTCCTGCCAAATGTGCTGCCTATTCTCTTTCATGAGATCCCCAGCGGGTTTCGAAGGGGCAGCCTGCTCCAGCTCCAGGTTTATTTAAAGCTTTGCCTTGTATATTTAATGAATGGCTGTCTTAGTGAGGAGCAGGGAGGCAGCGCACAGAGAGCGAGCAGGATACTAATGTGTGTGTTTAAGGGAGAGAATAGAGAGGTTGTTATTACCATCTCTTCTGACACTGTAATCAGGAAATGCTTGTTGTTACCATGGCAAATCAGATATTAAAGTACCGTTACGTCTGATCGCTGTTAGTGCAAGACATTTAAGGCTCACAGTGACAGAGGAAAAGATGAAGTTCACAAAATGACCCAATATATGTGAACACCAGAACAGCTTTTTAAAATAGATTATTACACTGTCAGAATTTTTCCTGCATTGAGGAATTTTTGGCACCCCCCCAAAGAGGTTTTAGGCAGCCCCAAAGGTAAATCACCAGCGCCACAGGTATAAGAATTGTAAGGAGAAAAAAAATAGTAATTCAAATCCTGTTCGACTGTGTTTAATAGCAATTTACCAGTTGAAAAGCAGAACACAAACTGTCCAGAGTCTGGCTGTGTTGGACTCTCCCAGTGATTTTAACAATGGTATTTAAATATTTGTTGTTGTTTTTTAAGCAATTTTGTCAATTGGGGTTGTACTTACTTAAGCGTAACTGACATTTTGTTTATCAAATTATCAGAATAAAATGGCAAATGCATATAGATTTTTGTCAAATTAGGTAATGCAGACTTTTACTGTACGCTGACCGATCATGCTTACTATTGTGCGTAGCCGACTCAACACTAGACAACTCACACCCAAACAATCTAAACTGATAAATAGCACTACAGGTAAGAGGACACATATGTATTTTTTCTGGTGAACTGTCCCTTTAAGGTGCGAAAGTATATGTATGTCCACATACTATTGTAGTTTAAGAGACAGTAAGCTAAATGAACATAAATAAAAAGGAGAGAATGAGATTAATCCTTATAACAACAATGTCTTGTTCTTTCCAAAAGCTAATTCGTTTTCCTTTATCCTGCTCCACTGGTATTGCATGAATACAAAGTTTGTTATTCCAATATTTGCATCTACCTACACTGTAGCCGACCTACACACATGCACCCAGCCAGAATAATTGGCACCATGAAGTGGACAATAAACAGAGGACAGACACTGGTGGAGTCATGTGGCAAGTCTGACCCCATCCATTCACCATGACTGTATTCATCCACGGTGCTCCCCCCCTCTGCATTCACACAATGAATCTGCCTAACAGTTCAAGTGCTTGCATGATACGATGCCCTCGTCCCACCCCCTGCACACTATCACCACAAACATTGTATTCAACTGCCTCATGAGCCAGTGTCTCATTGGCGTCTTTGTACAAGTCACATCAAATGGACTGACCCAGAGACGGCCTGGTCCGATTAGGGGAAGAGTTAAAGACAGGTCAAGACACGCACACAGACGGATAGTTGTGCTTGGGTGTGTTTTCTCCTCATAAATAAGTGTTTTGATCAAGGCCAGTGCAGCTTTGGACTTTGATCTGTCAACATGTGGCTCAGAGCATGTGTGTATGTGTGTGTGTGTGTGTGTCACTGTATATATGGAGAAATCACACAAGATGTTTGTTTTGCCCCACAGCAACATGATAAATAGGTTACTGATTACTACTAATTGTTACTACTGATTTGGTTTTTAATTCATATTTTTGTGATGCATAACAGCCCAATGGCCACCAAGGTACAGTAAAATGAAGTTATGCTGAGAGCAAAGATTTTGGACAGCTACTCCCCAACACTGATGGTGATGATAAATTAAACTGTTAGGGTCAATTCTCAGTGACTGTTCTGTGCGGGGGCCCGGATAGCTCAGTTAGTGGAGCGGGCGTCCCATATAAAGAGGTTTACTCCTCGACGCAGCGGGCCCTGGTCGACCCAGACCTGCGGCCCTTTGTTGAATGTCATGCCCCGCCTCTCTCTCCCATTTAATTTTTCCAGCTGTCCTGTCAAAGGCCTAAAATGCCCAACAGGAATCTTTATAAAAAAAAAAAAAAAAGATCTGTGCACACATTTTGCTTAGGTTTACCCATAAAGCCATTGGAAGTTTAACTTTACTGACTGCAGAACTCGTAGCACATTTTAGAGGTTCATTTATGTAATAGGCATTTTGGGAATCATGCTGCTGCCTGCTCTCTTGACCCAAAAAGTATTTTCTGCAGATATGTAAGAGTTCCCCCATATGTTGACTGTGGAGCCAAATTACCAAATCCCCACAGCGTGGTTCTTTCAATTTACTGAGATAGCCTTAATGAGGCAGGAATATTTCTTCTGGGTCCATTTTTAAAGTTGTGCTCAGACTTCACTTGCCTGCTCATTGACTTACAAGCCTCTTTTGTTCTTAAAAATTGCATATATTTCTTAGAATATTGCTTTTGCAGAGTTTTGTACAATTTTTGTTTTGCTAAGTGGTTATTCACTTCTCTTTTAATATAAAAAACATAACCTAATTTACAGCAAATGGTTTTCAAGCACTGTGAGTGTGTAGAACAACAAGTCTACTGTCATGGTCAATTTACTTTTACTAGTGCAGTGCCTTTTCAAAACTTAAGATGACTTACTTACTCCGGTATTGCTTCTCGCAGCTTTCTCGAGAACTGCTCATCCAAACAACTCAACACTGCGCTTCCTTGGACCATGAGCAATTCAGCTGCAACGTTGTAGTTGTATCCCCTAGCAATGCTAGTGTACCGGTGATTTGCTAACAGCTAGCTTTTTGGGACCAGGCTAATCCCAGGAACCAAATGTACATTCCAAAAGTTACATCCTTGATTCTTGAAATTTTTTAGTTTGCTACAATGTAACATCTCTGTCCAGTCTTTCTGCATTTGCTCTTGAATGTACTGTAGTGAGCTCCATTAACACTTTAGTAATATACTCTTTGGCTCATGACTTGTTCATCATTTTTGTCAATGGTTATTTTTTATTATGTCATGTTCAAGCACTTTGTGACAGAAAAATGTAGTTATTGTGCCACATTGACCACTGTTTCCTTGTAGTGATGACAGGACAGGATCCCACTGTCAGTGTCTTTTAATACACAGAAGGACAAATTCTGATGTCCAGCCTTAATCACTGATGGCTGATCCACTAAGGCCATTTAGCTGAAATGGTTTTATCTCCTGGAAATAGAATGAGCTCGGTCATTTAATGTGACCATCATTTGCCATTAATAGAAAAAAAAAACCTTAACATGCAGTTCCTTTCTAAACAGTATCCACATCATAGTGCATGCCCGCTATGTACAACTTGAGCTTTTTGTTATTCCAAATAGCACAGTTCATGATTTGCATAGCACTATGCTACCATAAGACCATACAACAAGGAAATGTAATTCATGACCATATGGTTAATGACAGTTATTGTTTTCTAAGTCAACCAAAGGCACCCTGCAAGTAAGGCAACAGAGAATAATGAAGGACACACAATGTGTGTGTGTATGCGTGTGTATGCATATATGTGTGTGTGTGTGTGTATTAGGTTTAACTACATTTTTGGGGACCAACAACTGGGAATACAGTATACTTATGGGGTCCTGACAGCTTTATGGGGACAAAATGCTGGTCCCCACAACGTTAAAGGGCTGTTTGAGGAATAAGATTTGGTTTTAGGATTAGGGTTAGAGTTAGGTTATGGTTAGGGTGAGGGTTAAGGTTAGGCATTAGGTTTGATGGTTAAGGTTAGGGTAAGGGGTAGGGAATGCATTATGTCAATGACTGGTCCCACAAAGATAGTGAGACACACTTGGTGTGTGTGTGTGTGTGTGTGTGTGTGTGTGTGTGTGTGTGTTGTGTGGTGTGTGTGTGTGTGTGTGTGTGTGTGTGCGCATGGGCATGTGTGTGTTAGTAATGGACCTGTAATGTGTTTGCTCATGCATACAAGTTTTAATTTGCAGGATGCCCTTCAAACACGGCATGAGTTGCAGTTTTGAGTGGGGTGGGACGAGAGAGAGGAGAGAGAGAAGAGAGAGAGGAGGAGGAGGATGAGAGAGAGATGAGAGAGATGAGAGCATTGCTCTAATTTGGGAGGGCGCCCAACACTCCACCAGTACAGGGTAACGCGAGGGATGTGGTCTGGCTGGAGGGGAGGAGTTGCCCGAGAGGGTTAGATCGCGGGTTTGGGGAGGATCGGGGGGGGGGTACGGGGAGGGAGGGTGGGGTTGAGGGGCGCGGCGCCGAAGGCGGGGCCTTGGTAGTCGAGGGTGGGGAGCTGAGGATTAGGAGGGCCCCCCTCGGGGAGAGGAAGGGTGTGGGTGTGCAGGGGAGAGGGGTGGGGGAAGGGTCTTACGGTAGATGGAGACGGGAAGAGGAGGGGTGGGTGGTGTGTGGTGGAATGGGCGCGCTGGGCCGTGTGTCCGGGGGGACGGGCACACCCCCACCCACCCCGGGTGTGGATTGGATTGGTGCGCACGGGAGGGGTCGTGGGGGTGGGATGTGGTGACGGGTGATGCGATCCCCCCCTTTCTCGAGAGGCGAGAGAGAGAGAGAGAGAGAGAGAGAGAGCAGCCCTCCAGGAGCCTTAGATAACTCCACCAGCACAAAGGCAGGGTGCTGTTATAGTTAGGAGTGCCGGGTGATGTGCCCCGAGGGCTGACAGACCAAATGTTCAGTCCAGAGAGAGACAGCTCAGTGCGCTGATGAGGCCAATAAAACACTCTGCTGGTAGACTAGGAGGAGGAGAACACCGAGTAAATCTGGTAATGTCTAACTAGAGGGAGGGCAATGAGTGTCTTTAGCAAGCAAGGCGGGGAGTGTGAGCATCTGTGTGTGTTGGTGTTTATGTGAGTTTAGAAGGAGTTCATACAGGGGCCTGGTGAAGCTAGGATGCCAGAAGAATAGTGTCTCTTCCCCAGGGGGGCCAAACAAGGGGTTCAGACACAGGGCACCCACCAAGTGCTCGGGCGGGGATACAAAGGGCACAAAAACACACTGCCCATCTCACACAGTGCGGGAGTGAGGGTGTATGGCTGAATGTGTGTCTGGAGAAGTGTCAAATACACTCCTTCTGGCTTGCCCGGTTCTAGGCAAGGAATGCTGTGTTTGCCCCAGAAACGCCAGTACCCTCCCTTCTGGCCTTAGTCCTCTCTCTTTGAATTGCCCTGTTGCTGAAA
>NC_045735.1:6012279-6018576 GCF_008692095.1 Etheostoma spectabile
AATAAAGCTGCCTTGCTTTGCCTTGGATTACATTTGGCATTTTTAAGCTCTCTTTTTGTAATGTGCTGGATTCTGTCAGAATAAACATCTAAAGTGGAGATCCTATCAGTCTTTTTCCACTAATGTGTCTCCATGTGTGGCCTCTCTCCATGTCAAGGGCCCCGGTCAGGTTGGTCCAAGTGGCCCCCAGGCCTGGGGATATATGAACATGGTGGTGTCAGAGACAGGTCACTGGGAGGGGGAGGATGAAAGGAGGTTGAAAGGTGAAGAGAGTGAGATGAAGAGCAGAGAGAAAAGAGAGGTGGCTTTGTGGAACGAACCGACATCAGACTGAAGAAGAAGACTGAAGTAAACACATTTTCTCTCTTATTGTGACTTACACACCACATGTTGACCAGGCGTCGGCACAGGAATGGGTCCAGGCTCCAGTGTATGCAGGGCAGACAGGTGATGTAAAAAATTTCATGCCCCAGGCCTGCCGAGAACAGGAAGAGGAAGTGTAAAAGCCAGTTCCTCACCTCATACTGAGGCCTGCTGAAGCCCTGCATGGAATAAACACAGATGAACACATAATATGATAGGGCCAGGGGCCTAAAGATGGCTCCTGGAACGGTATCACATCAGATTACATCTGTTTGCCGCATCTGTCACCTTTTTCACAGCTTCTTTACATTTCATCATTTATACCAGCCAGCAGGTCAACTGTATTGATAGCTCTATTCAAATGGTTAAAGTAGCACATGAACTCCCCTGAAAAGGCCCCTGCCTCTTAAATGCCCACTTCTTTTAAACCCCCCACCTCCAGTTTGTAATGTTGATATATGTACTTGCAAGCCCAACCGAAGTTAACCCTGATGACATCATTATGACATCCTCAGGGTTCACAAATCTCTTCCAGAGCAGTTTTTACAGGCTAAGTAATCCCCCTAACGAGTAAACTGTAGTGCCCCTATAAGACTTTTAATTTTTCCATCTAAATAACATCATAGTTTCAACGTTTATATTTGCTTAACCTACACCATTTAGATTTGTGTTTTGTAATATACAGGATTATTTGTGCAGCTATTGGAACTTCTTAGTAATGCAAGTATTGTAAGAAATTAATAGCTTATTGCCCTTTGTGGATTAATTAATATAAAACAATGTCCATGCTAAACACCACCATATAGGAGCTCCATGTACCACACATTCTCAAGTGATCCTAAATTCTCCAGAAAGTAACTTGACAGTGTTCATCTTCTAAGAAAGGATTTTCATCCATGTTAACACGTCTGACCACGTATATCACATGACCATTACACTGGGCATGCGCATGCCGGCAGGTATAAACAGGAAGCAGATCGTCTAACTTGTTTCTTTGGTTGAAAAGCATGGATGCATCAGTTGAAAAATACTATGAAGAAAGACCAACAGTGCCAGAAAGTAATTGTTCAACTCAAACAGGGTGGTGGAGTAGATTGGACGCCAGGTGTATTGATATGTGTATTTTTGCACCAAAAATCCTATTAGTGTGGATGTAGCATGCTGCAGAGGCTACAGAAGAAGAATGTAAACATCCTACAGCTGAGTATCTTGTGGCAGAGACACCCAGACAAACGAGAAAAGCCAGTCGGTTTATTAGGCCATGTTATTTACACTGTAAACCTGGGGCGTGTTGAACTCTTCTTAAAGGTTTCAAGAATTCAATGCAAACCAAAGCTATATTACCCAAAAGTTTGTCAATTTATTCCTTTGAAATTAATCTCACACGCTGTGGGAAATGCACATAGCCTATATACTTACTCCAATATCATTGTGGTTTCCCTGTAGAATTAAAATTACGTTTTAAGGTTCAATGCATTTTGGCTTATAAGAGAATACCGCCTTTTCGCAGTAGACTACTTACAGCGACAGCACATCCATTCTCCTTGTATTTATAGTTTGAATTATTATCCTGGTGGTCCCTTCTTCCCTTCAGCTGTCCACGTGGTACGTCGGCGTGGGCCGGGGTTCCACTCGGAGCGCTCAACCTCACTAGGCTGTGATGCGCGCCTTCGACCAGGACGAGTCCGCAGCGTCTCTGGAACCGAGCCACGAGCTCCGAGTCGTGGAGGTAAGTCAGGAGCTTCAACATGTCAGGTGAACGTGACATACGTGCAGAAACAGGATGCCGTGGATGTTCTGAGCGGGAGAAGTAATGGAAGGTGATTTTTGCCCGGGCAGGGCGCAGCTGGCTCCGTACAGGTGCGGCTACTGTGCGCCACAGGTGTGCGCAAGGGGGGCGGAGCTAGACTGAAGAATGTAGGGCAATAGGTTGTGTTGAGTATTTGTAAGTTTGTCTGATCTTTATACTGAGATGTAATAACACAAATTGAAAGTTACATATAGCCACTTTAAGTTACTTGCATCTTTTACCTGTGGCCTACTGGTCATTCTGCACTTTTGCAGTAAATTATCATGTTGGACACAAAGCACAACATATGCTTTAGGTAAAATAAGACTGCATTATTAAAATATGATCCTCTTCTATCATCATCATCATAAACATTACCATGATAATAAAGATTTAATATTGGATGTTGAAGGCTTTAGGCCAGGACTGTGTTCACTGATCTCTGGTCTCAGTGATGTAATTATAATGAATACAACTCTCAGTAATAATTCATAGCTATCGCATTCATAATATATTGTGAGTACAGTTTTATGTATATTGTGTATTTCACAATATGATCACATTAAGATTTAACCCCAGGGTTTGAGATTGTTTGAGTCCATTCAATGGCCTATTTGGGCTATTCCTGCCATAAAAGCATAATGGTACATAACAGTACTTTTAAAGGTAATTAAATGAAAGGTCCCATGGCATGAACATTTCACTTCAGGTCTTGTAACATTAGTATGCGTTCCCCCAGCCTACCTATGGTCCCACATTGGCTAGAAATGGCAATAGGTGTAAACCGAGCCCTGGGTATCTTGCTTTGCCTTTGAGAAAATGAAAGCTCAGATGGGCCAATCTGGAATCTTGCCCCTTATGAGGTCATAAGGAGCAAGGTTACCTCTCCTTTCTCTGCTTTTCCTGCCCGGAGAATTCGGCCCACCCGTGAGAAAGAGATATTATGGCTTTCAAATGAGCAAAGTGGCAGTTGGTCAAGGCCACACCCCCAGCCTCCACCTTGCCCCCCCCCCCCTCTCTTCCTCAAAAGCTACGGACTCAGAAATGGCACATACTAAGGAAAGCTAATTGTGGGACTGGGTCTAGTGGCTTTAATTCTGCACCAAGGCTAAATTTTTGGAAAGAGACTTCAGATACAGTATTAGGGGACCACTAAGGTCTATTTAAAAGAAACTTCAGATACAGTATTAAGGGACCACTGAGGTCTATATAAAAGCATCCCAAGAGCACCATGTCATGGGTTCATTCAGTGATTTTTAGACTTAGGCTTTTAGACAACTCAAAAGCAGCAATATCTGATACAAATGTTGTTCACAGTGTACACATAACATTATCAACATTCAAACCTAAGAGAATATTTGTAGTTTTCTAAAGTGCAATGCTGAGATGCCAGCCTCTACACTCCAAATGACTTTTTTTTTTTTCATTTTCCTTCATCAAATTAAGATCTTCTCTTTTTCTATGGATTGAATAACAACATTGTTCCACTTAATCCCTTGACATGAAGACAATGAATGAAGTCCTATGCTTGTTTGGAGCATTGTGTTTAGATGATCTTTGACAGTGAATTGACTCCCCCCAGTTGACCAAATTAGCGCATCCTGGCATATAGGCCTACGTAATTACAAACAACAATACACAATCTCTCTAACGGGACTTTTAGGCGACAGCTTTCTCTCTCTCTCTCTCTCTCTCTCTCTCTCTCTCTCTCTCTCTGCTGTCTGTGGGATGCTCTCTGGATGGATGAGCCCTCGAATCGGAGTCGCCACCATTACATCATCTATCCCCACAAAGCCGAACACGGAATGAGAGCTTTAAAATATTTAACCGGGACCCGGATCGTCGTTTAGACTGAGCAGCAGACGCCCATTTCTTCACAAAAGGAGGCTGCGGGGCTAATCAAAACACAGCAACAATGTCTGCGGGGATGGTGGCGTTTCAATGAGCGGGGAGGAGAAGAGGGGGAGAGGAGGAGAGACGTGTACCGTCATCAGCATCTGTCCGCCAGCTCCCTTTTGTTTTCACCGGAGAATGTGAATGGCGAAAGATGACATGGCAGAGGTAGATTTGGCATCAAACGGAGCGGAACCCCCCGGCGAGGCCCCATCGGCGTTTCCCTACGAGGAGTACGAATGCAAAATCTGCTACAATTATTTCGACCTTGACCGCCGGGCTCCGAAGATCCTCGAGTGCCTGCACACGTTCTGTGAGGAATGCCTGAATACGCTTCATCTCCGGGAGGAGCGGCCATGGCGCATCAGCTGCCCCGTCTGTCGACACCGGACTCCGGTGCCGGATTATCGGATACAAAACCTGCCCAACAACACCAAGGTAACGGAGGATTTCCCGCTCTACATCGACTCGGACCCCCTGCCTCAGGACGCTCTGCCGCCGTATCCTCCCCCGTTGCACCCAGCCCTGGTCGCCCTCCGCCGGGAGGAGGCGTCGGGGACGTCCAGCGTCAGCCAGGCGACCCCGTCCACCACCGTGTCCACTGCCACGACCCTCTCCCAGGACTCTGTGCGCTACGACAGCTGCCAGAGCTGCAAGAGAGTGGCACTGACCACCGGCTGCGTCTGCGTGATCTTCTCCTTTCTGTCCATGCTGGTGTTGCTGTTCATGGGCCTGATCTTTGTGCACAGTCATAGCATTCCTCCCTCGCCGGCGGGGCCCATTTGCTTGTCGGTTGCCAGCATCCTGGCCATGTTCTCGGTGGTCGTCACATGGCTCATCTGCTGGCTCAAATACAGACCAGACCATGAGACAGGCCGGTCATCCGCCACCAGTAACTCCCGGAGAAACGCCTGATAGGCGGCTGCCTCGGAATAGTGCTGGAGATGTTGTACTGTGGGTGTGTGATTTTGTACATAATACCTCCCTTTACCTTTTTCTAGGAATAAATCTTGTCCAAAATGGCCTTTTATCAATATAGCAAACACCCAAAGGCCTTCATGTTGTTTGGAGCAATAGGCCGACGTGATCCTTGATAATCTTTTTCCTTAAAGTGCTCATATTATGCTCATTTTCAGGTTCACATTTGTGTTTTGAGGTTAAATCAGAATAGGTTTACTTGTTTAAATTATAAAAAAGCACCATATTTTTGTTGAACATTGCTGCAGCTCCTCTTTTCACCCTGTGTGTTGAGCTTTTTATTTTAGCTACAGAGTGAGGCATCTCACTTCTAATCCATCTTTGTTGGGGGTTGCACATGTGCAGTACCTAGGTAAGCACTACAAGCCAGTCAGAAGCAGAGTATGAGGGCGTGCCATGCTAGCAGCTAGGCAAGCATTATAACGCATTATAAAGTGACACACGTTCGTCATGGAAGTAAAGGCTGGACTACAGTAGAGCTGTTTGGAGCAGTTTGAACAGTGATTTCTGTTGGAGATGATAAGTCCCTTAGGGGTGGACTTGGGGCTTTATCACTTTGTAAACCTATAACATGTACAAAAAAAAAAAGATACTGTATAACGCAGAGGAAAGGGGAAAGGCAAAAAGCATAATGTGAGCACTTTAATTTGTGTAGCCTACTTAAATTTACAGTTGGCCCAGCTGACTGGGCATCTCAATAAGTGAACGTGTCCAAGACTCAGACCACTGGTGTTGGTCTAAGTGGAGGTTGGTGGTTTGGGGACTGAATGTGAAGTGCATATTTCCAGGGTTTGATACCCTTCCCACCCTATTCTGGTAAATTATATGAATATCTGACTATGCCACTACGATAACTGCCCTTGATGATCCACTCTTATATCTCAACAACGCACTGTTGTATTGTACAGCTATTTCGTAAAGTTCACTTCTAAGTTTCCAGGTGATGGATTTTGGTTTTTATGGAGGCTTGTTTATGTTTATGTGAGACGCCTCCAAAATGTCACTCTGTTACAAAAAAGTGATGTCCACAATCCAGCTGTAAATAGTCAAAAAGTGGAGTGGTAAACTGGATAGTTGTCATAAGTTTTTCTTGAAGACCTTCCTAACCCCTGTGACTGAACTTATTATGATGGCACTGTTTCCTTTATCACTATATGAAAACTGCACCTCTTCCAGGGATTCAAAGAGAAAGCTTGTGGTTTAGATCATGTGTTTGGCTACTTTTGTGCATGTTACGCTCCTGAAAAGTCAAGGCCTTTTTGTTTCTACTTTTT
>NC_045735.1:6018586-6031741 GCF_008692095.1 Etheostoma spectabile
TTTACATAAGGGACATTGTCTCCAGACTTGTGTGCCTCACCTTGTTGCTGAAAGAAGTAAAAACTTCACTGTAATCATGATTAAAATCATTAAATCATGCACAGGCCTCCTGCCACCCAGCGTCCAGCTGGGGTGTTGGCAGGGATTTTCCTCTTTCTGTCACATTATTTACACAACGGAAGTTGAAAGCAGGCTTTCCAACACGGAGCTGCCACCCAAATTGACACCTTTTTACACTTGTGAAAAATGTGGGACTTCGCATTTGGCTTTGAAGAAAGGTCAGAATAGATACCCATGACTATAAATAGGCAATGTGTTTAATCGGTGTAATCTAGTCTAAAGTCCACCTTCCTTTTCTTTCTTCAAAGAGTGAGCATTGAAAATATCTGTTTCTTAGCCGGGCCAGACGTGGTGAACAACTCATTAATGGAAATATTTGGTGTTACCGGCTCCTCTGAGACTGTCGGGAGTCATAGTTACTTCTAGAAAGTTAAAGAGCCCTGTGAGCTTTGTGGCTGAGAACGGAAAGAAAAAAAAACTTTGTGTTATTTCAGTACCTGCACCAACACAATGCAAATATTTAATTTTCCTGAATCCGTTTCTATGTTTTTTTCCCCCTCAAATACATTGTGGGTCTGCATTAAAACAGAAACACTGAACTAACCTTTTAAATGAAATCAGCTTCAGACAACACAGTGTAATCAAAAAGGCCTATAATGGGAAAACTTCTTACTATGAACATTACTGTGAACCGTTGGTAAATACTGTGTATGTAATCGTTGCTACAATCTATACAATTATTTATTATTCTTGCATATGGCAAAAAGTGATACCTTATTTGTGGTGCAGTGTAAGACCCTCATATTGACAACTGTGTGATGGTCTGCATGTTTTCTGGCTCCTTGACATTCCTGTCAGAATTTACTATAGAATTTGGAAATGATTTGGACACTAAAGGGGTTTAACCTTTAAGCATGTGTTGCTCTCGCACACACTCATGCTATCCCACTGCATGGGGGAAGAGCAAAAATACCAAAAAAACACAATTCATCATGATTCTTACACTCCCCAATCTGACTCATGCTTGCTTCAATCACCCTGCTCAACCTTTTTCCAACTTTTAGATGATGCACTTTTACCCTCTTATTTGACACAAGTAACAGGGTATGTACCTTTTTGTTAAATGGTCGCATATTGTATTTATTTCAGAGGACCTAGAAAATGTTGTTGGTTTTTATGAGAACCTGTGGTTGTTGTTGTTAAAGTACCAAAATTATTTGCACAGAGAAATGTTCTTTGTGCTGTTTTACAGTAATAAAGGAAACATGAATACCCATGACATTCATTCTTTGTCTTTGTACAGTGAAGCTGATAGAATAGCCTGTTGCCAAGGCTGTTTTACCATGCCAAGTCTTACACAAAGACTGGTTTTAAATGGGTGTTGAATTAACACTGTACACCAGTTGATCATGTGTCCCCACAAGTAACACACATTGTGTTTAAATAGGAATCACATGTTAAACATAAAACCAGTGTTTTACTGCTGGTGTCAATAAAGCAGGCTGGAGGATAATCTGCTGTGCATCAAATATGCCCCCTACTGGTAAACTAAGAATGCTACACACTACACTTTGGGTCAGCTGGATTGCACTGCTGATGTAGGTCCAGTTGTGTAAACGTCTTGTGGCTAAAACTTAATTAAAAGTAAATACATTTTTCAATATGTTAATCTCACAGACTGAGCTTGCGTTTACCTGTTCGTACAAGGCTCCCTTTAAGTTCTTATTAATTAAGTCATTCAACAAGATTTCCCTCTCATAAACAAACAGAATAGATAAAAACCAATGTTTGACCAATCACCATCGAATTACAGGTTACTATTCATACATGACATAACTAGAAGTTCCATGCACGATAAATTAGAGCTGTCACACTGTTGCCTGAAATAATATAGCTCCCACCACTTTCATATTCTCAGCACCATGTAAACGTCTCTGATTGGTCAGATCAGTGTAGCAGCAGAGCACTAAACTGTATTTTTCAATCAGCTACAGTTGCACTAATTACTGGAAAATAGTTTGAGGAAAGTGCTTGTTTGCAAAGGAGCCATGGCAACTAAACAACACGAGGGACAAGTTTTGGTTAGGATGCTGAGCTAATGAATTTGAATGCCTCTCATTAGTCATTCGGCTGTTTTTTTTTTTATTCAATTCAATTCAATTCAATTTTATTTATAGTATCAATTCATAACAAGAGTTATCTCAAGACACTTTACCGATAGAGTAGGTCTAGACCACACTCCAGAATTTACAAGGACCCAACAGTTCTAGTAGTTTCCTCCAGAGCAAGCAGCAGTGCGACAGTGGCGAGGAAAAACTTCCTTTTTCCTTTTACCATCAGATATTTCCGATCCCTGTTCTAGCTCCACATAACGTGACGTCGGTCAACAGCGAGGATTTACCACTAGCATGGAGCCCAGCATGCACCCTAGGGGAATGTATGTTGTGCATGTGTTCAAACTATATTATAAATTGACAGAATAGTACAGTATGTCTGCAAAAGAAACGTTTTCCCCCCTCATTTCAAGACGTGCTTGTATTTGAGATGCAGTGGCCTAATGTGACACATCAACAATTCTGACTACTTGCATTGGGCTACATAAATATTCTTGTCATTATTAGTGAAAAAATATCGATTGTATTATTAATTACTGTACATGTTGGTGTATTTCACGTGGTCTGAGAGTTACGAAGGAAAATGTAAAAAAAAATTTTTTTTGAAATTGCCCCCGGTCTCCCTTACAAGCCACTGACTTGTTTTTTTTTCTTGTTTTGTATTCCATGTCATAGCACACCAAACATTACCTTGACATACAATGGTGACATTTTACGCTGCTTACAGTTAAACATTCAAACTATTACACCATGAAACACTGAACAAAAGTGCGTTAAGTGCGTCAGGAGACAGTAAATCATAATAACAACTATAATAATAGCTGGGTTGATGTAGGCCTCTTTTAAGAAGTACAAACGATATGAAGCTAAAAATGTAAACAATGGTGGAATGTTAATTATGCACAATGTGGAGGCCTATACAAGTTTTCCATTTTCTGCGACTTTACACTTCCACTCCACTGCATTTCAGAGGAAAAAAAATCCTACTTTTTACGCCATTATATTTATTTGATTGCTGTAGTTGTAACAGTGTAAGACTGTTGTTAAGATTAGCAATCTGTAATAATAGTCCAACAACAGGCTATAATATTGCAACATTGCTATATATGATTAAAAAACAACAACTTTTGAATGGGGCCATTTTCCACAATGAGCACTTTTAAAAATGAATCACATTCTTATGTACGGTACTTTTATTACAGTTTATTGTCGAGTACTAAGTATTTTTTTCAATGTAGTAGGCTACTGTTAATTTTACTTGGCCTAAGTCAAATATTTATAAACTTCTTCCACGCCCGGAACACAGATGAGAGATGAATATATTCTTTTCTCTTTTTCCTCTCCCTCTATCTCTTTACTCTTTATAGTAGTCTGAATATAAACTATATTAATTTATGATTTAGATACTAAATAATGTTAGATTTTACCATTGCAAATAAAAAAAAATAAAAAAATACTGAGTACAATATATTAAGGACAATGACGTCATTGCATTGCCGACTCACTGGTCTATTAGATAATATTAAAGTGTTAAATAAATACGTCTACTAATCTACTTTATTGTATACAATGAAGTAGATCCTGAACTTTTCTCTCTGTGGACTCACTGTCAGTCATAATTTTAATTATCATACAATTATTTAATTGATATTGCTCTATTTTAACCCCTTCATCTTTGTAGGAATTACAACTGTAATACAGTGCAATGGAAACTAATTGATTTGACAAAATGTGTGTTTGTGAATACACTCCACGCAGAGCATGTGATGCAACTAATTTATTTCTCATCAAGCGAGATTTCTGACTTTGAATTTCATCCCCCGGTAATGGATTGGACACGGAGATTCAGTGTCGCTTTTAAAGAAAGGGGCCGAGGTATGCATCATGCCGTTCTCTGTTTTCCATTTGCCCCCTCTTTTTTTCTTAGCTGTAATATCCTATTTCAATAAGATCACTGACACTCCCAAATCGTCACGTTCGTCTGCGTAAAGACTGATGGTTTCTTCCTTTCAGTACAAATACAAAACAAATATTACTATTATACCCCAACCTAATAGTCCATCCTTTATTCTATTACTCAAACTGCTGAAAACATTTAAGGTCCACGTGTTAACAGTGGCCTTTTCATTTATTTGCCTAAAGCCCGAAAAAGCCAATAATAGCCTACCACTCATTTGATGATAATGTGGCCTGAATTGGGACTCAGATAACACCTAGTATAGTAATTAAGCCATTCTTCAAAGTTTATGGGGTTCGTTACAAATTTACAAAGTCACATTTCCCCTCTTCTTGAAGCTATGTTATGACAACTTGCAGGAGTCATTCATGTCAAGGCGTGAAAATAATCCTCCGCCTGAAGATAATGACATCCTTCTTAGCAGGTGAAAGGCCCCCCGTTAGTCCTGCTTATTTTAAACTCAGCGTCCCATTGTTCGCACGCGTTTTTGACAGCAAAGTCAACATTTGAAGTGCGTTTTTTTCTTCCAAGGCAACTAGAAGAGACGAATGTTAATTGAAGCCTACTTAGCCTGGGGGACATCTCTTCCCTGTAAATTAAGGTAGATGACAGGGACTCCGACAGGCACCCCCCGTCAGGCCCCCGTCATAGCCCATAGGTGTGTGTGTGTGTCTTGAGACATGAAAGTGCTGACCATGCGCTGGGGGGGGGGTTCAGCTTTAGTTTTGCATGAGTTACACAAAGGTGTCAGGGCTTTCTTTGCAGGCGTTCAACAGATAAAACGTATTTTCAACTCCACTCCACGATTGTTTTTTTCTTCATATAGGCCTGGGTCTATAAATTTGATCATAAACAGATTTACCAATTTGCTTTCTTGCACTGTACCTTGATTGCCCCATTGATACCTGACGTAAAACCCCACCTGATCGACGTGAGGAAAGGTCGGCCCAGCGCTGTCATGTGTCCGAAATCACATGGACTGAATGAGTTTGAATGAATCCAAACATCGTGCGCAGGCCCACTCTGTTGGTGCGTCGGTGCAGACAATCAAACGTTGATGCTAAAATTGTGAGGACGGAGTGGCCATTCTTCGAATGATGGACAGTGAAGTAAAACGACCTTTTGTCTGATTTCAAAGCTCAGGACCGGAACCTTTGCTCCAGTGATTGATTAGGGACTAAAAGATGCTGTGATCCAAGATACTCCTAAAAGATACGCCCAAAAAAAAAGTCCATGGCTACATTTTAAGACACAACTCATCACTCCACTATTCATTTAGTTTGGGCAGTGACAATATGGATTATTATACATTTGGAGATGGAAATACTCTCTAGTGGCACTGAGCTAGACTGGCTTTACGGCCGCCCTGGCGTCGTATCCTGCTGTGGCGCACGTCCCCCTTTAGACTGTTCTCGGCTGGCTGGTGCTCATTCTGAAAACCACAATAAATTCCTTGAGGTGCACACACTTTAGCACCATTTGTGTCATATATGAGGCCATGGGGTGGAAACAAATTAGGGGTCGTGTGCGACTGCATGCATTAAACAGTTTACTGATAATATTACGCACAGATGTGTAACTAGATTAGCAATAGACAAATCTCAATGATGAATATCTTGTTTGTGTTATCAATTCAGAACTGAAAAGCAACAGTTACAAGTTTGGATGTTGCATCAAAGGCTCCTGTGTTGTTGAATACGGCCAGGATCCAGGTTTGTTTTTGGTTTTATAATTTGAGAGTTTAGATGAAGAAAAAATCAATAGAAACCGTATAGGCTAAAAGAACAATGTCAGAAACATTGGTCTCTGTGCAAATGTTACTTGTTGTGAAATATGAAGGACCTTTCAGTCAGCATTGAATTTGGTCGAGAAAACCTGGCTGGAAGTTATGGTGTCAAATAATATATGATATATATCTAAAGATCCATAGATGGAGTCGTCAGTGAAGTAAAATATACAATGTACATTCAAGAAAATAATACCAAATGGAGTGCAATTACAGCAGCCCAGCAATAATTATATTATTATAAATGTTCAGTTTTATTTTGGATTGAGACTCTTACGTGGGTTGTTTTTCTTAGGCCGATGTTATTTCGAGGCTGTGCTGGTGGTATGATCTGAAAATGTTTTCTAATATGTTGTAATTTACATATAGGCCTATAAAGAAGCAATATCTCACAAGCAAAAGCTAGTGAAATTGATCACGCATTACACTGGTCAGTGCATGCCGACAGTGTATTAACATTGACTATGTTTTTCTCCTACATCCTTATTTTATTTTATTTTAGAATAAAGTGAGTGGACGATGATTCTTTGACTTAGCCTACTGGAAGAAAAAAAACCTCACATCAGGACCAGTGTGTCTGTGAAACATAGTTTGTGACTTACTAATAATGTACCACATTAATTAACCAAATAATTATACCTCGTCTGTCATCGTGTGTTGCTCCACTTTCCTCCCAGTAGGCTAGTTCACTCAACACATAAGCGGGTTTTGAGACTTTTTGGGTGGTTAAACAGTACATTCAGTGACTCTGCCATAGCTTTGGGTTTTGTGAATTGACGCCTGTCCCATCTGAGCGGAACTGTGACAGCGTCTCTGATAGGACGGAAGTTTTCAGCCTCAGCCAATCATCGCGCCCCACTGCGTACCGGGTTTAACCTCTCGACCAATCACAGCCAGGAGCGCTGACGGGGCGAGAGAAGAGCTCCGCTACTTTTGACTGTCTCTTCTCACTTTGAACCAGTGTCAACAAACAACAACAATATTTTCGTCTTTGCAGCGTCGTCTTGGCAAACCACATTTCGAAGAGCCCAAATACTGGCGAAAAACACGGAGAAGACTAAAAAACTAAGTTGTATCAACATCAAAAAAAATTAATTTTCTTCTTCTTTTTTTTTTTGTCGTCACATTTGACTCCTCAGAGGGTTGTGGCTGTCCCGGGATACACTGGTGCTCGGCTGTAGCCCGGGTGCGGATAACTAAGGCTAACCGAGGCTAACCTTTCTGGAAGCTTCCTCACAGGAGACACGGCGATTTCAACGACGACCTCCTGCTGCAAACTCGGTGTTGGAGCAACCGCCTCCCCGTTAGGAGGAGGTTTCGTTAGTCACTGGGGTGTTGGAGGTATGACTGCGTTGGCGGGGTCAATACCCAGGATGATGCGACCCACGCTGGCTCAGAACTACCCCCGCAGTGGCTTCCCACTGGAAGGTAAAGCATCACACTGCCAACGGAAGGTTACCCTGGTAGTTGACGGAAGATATGTGGGTTTCAGCGCTAGTTAGTCGAACGTCAACATTACTTTTTATGTAGCCATAACCTCACATCCATTTTTTCCTCGGTTAAGGTATTTCACTGTTTATTTCTCAAAGTTTTTGGGTGTAATTTGAGCAACTTTTTGCAAACTTGTTTGCAAGCTAATAGCCTATGAAATAGAGGCTATTTAACTGTTAAATAATAATAATTAAACAACAATAAAATATTATGCTTCGTCTGTAGGCACCATGTTAATGTTTAATGGGATAGCCTACATTTACAAATGATGTTTGCAACCGTATTTATTGTCAGCTGTTTGTGGAGCAGTAAAAATGAAAACGACTGCTTCATATTGTTATTGGTGTATTTTGTTACATTTGGGGTCAGATGAAACTTTACTTCCCCTGGTGTTGTGTAACCTGTAACAACATGCACTAGATCCCTTTGGTGACTCCTTCGTTTCATATTTTGATTACATAGTGTCTACCCCGTTGGGTCAAGGCCGTGTGAACCAACTCGGAGGAGTTTTTATTAATGGCAGACCATTGCCCAACCACATCCGACATAAAATCGTGGAGATGGCCCACCACGGCATCAGGCCGTGTGTCATCTCCCGTCAGCTCCGGGTCTCCCACGGCTGCGTGTCCAAAATCCTGTGCCGGTACCAAGAGACGGGCTCCATCAGACCCGGGGCCATCGGTGGCAGCAAACCCAAGGTATGGACCGGAGAAAGCAGATCAGAGGCTCCTGTATGATATCTGTAGCCTCTTTGCAGAGCATGTAGGCTATGGGTCTGAACCCTTTTAATATAAATTCACACTTTGTCTTATTTTTAACAAAAACCTTGAGTTGTTGATTTTTTAGGTTATAGCATGTAAATGCAATGTATGCACTGTGCCCCAAGGGCCACAACAACGTGAATAAACACTGCGACTTTTCTGACCTTTGAAGCAGGGAACAACGCCGGACGTAGAGAAGAGAATAGAAGAATACAAGCGGGAGAACCCGGGTATGTTTAGCTGGGAGATTCGGGATAAATTACTGAAGGATGGGATATGTGACCGCAACAACGTTCCTTCAGGTAATAAAAGGCAGTTGTGGATTAATTGAAATATTATTATTATTATTATTATGATTAGGCTTTTATAATATATTTGATTTGACATTTCTTCGTGTAGCCTGGTAATCGTTCTATTCTTTTTAATTTCTTCATATTTTATAAATTTAAACTTCGTCCACAACATGTTATCATAGACATACTCGAAAATGTTTTATACATTCGAAAAACAAGTAAATAAAGTAAAACAAATATTTTCCCCTATAACAAATCTACCGTTTCTTTCAGTGTTTTAATTTTAAGAGACTTTTGACAACTTAATATAGCCCATAGGATTTCTTTTTTTTAAATTTCAGATCAATTAGCTTTTTTGTCACATTAAAATAAAAGTGCCAATTATTTCAAATTAAATAGCCTATTTTGTGAATACGTTTTCTTTTGTTGCATTTCTATTTTTGTAATTTCTACTTTTCTAACGAACTTTTGCAGTGAGCTCCATCAGTCGCACCATGCGGAGTAAGTTCGGGGGGAAAGGCGACGAAGAGGAGGATGAAGAGGAAATCGAGAGGAAAGAGTTGGAGGAGAACGACCGGAGGGCCAAACACAGCATTGAAGGCATCTTGGGAGACAGATGTGAGTGAACTGCTGGAGTGATTGTGGCTCGTGTAGAAGAAAAAAAAGTTGGCAGTTAACTTTAGCTGGTGTTATCTATCTCATATCCGTGACCCCCACACACATAAGAGCGCAGTGGAATCATGTTTGATCAGATACTGATCAGTGAGCCCATAAGGAAGGAATGTCATTATAATTGTTATTTATATAATTGCTAAACTGTCTATTTAAAATGTACTTTGGGAACATTAGTAGCGACAGTGAAGACGTAACGGACTATTTATCCACCTATAGGTCTATTATCTAATTGTGATAATCTCCAGTGACTTAAATTATAGAGGGATTCCTTCCCATTTCGCAGGGTGACTTCAAGAAATCGGTGAAACACTATCAGGCCCCTCCAACCTGTTGATTGCTTTGGAGTAGGGTGTAAAGGAGAATGCTTTTCCTTAGTCGTGTAACGAGACTCACTGTGGAGTTTTAGCATGCTGTAAAGTTGTTGGCTGGGGGTGAAGAGTGTGTGTCGTCCTTTGTTGGGAATTCTTTATCGACCATATCTCTCCAGCTAATGCTTTTTCCCATGAGGCCATACCGTAAATCAAACAGCAGGTGATGGCTTTGTGCGGGAAAGGAGAATGTGGAGTGCGGGTGTGTATGTTCAGCAGTCGTTTAAAAGCAGTGTGGATGAATAACAGCAAGTCTGCATATTAGGATGCACGTATTTTAAAACTAATTTAATTCTTCTGGATTAGAGAAGCCGTCCACAACATTATAAATGATTCCACGATATTTGAGTGATAGTTGCCTTATTAAATTGTACGTGGTAGTTGGCTATTGTTTTATGCAACAAATCAATTTGTATTTGTTTTAATAAACAGCGTTTAGAGGGACCTCCTGCAAAAGCTATTCAGACAAATCATATGTTTTATTTAACACGTGAAATTCATTCAAGTGCAGTTTAAGTTTCTGCAATTTCTTAGGGATTTAATCGAGGCCGAATAGACTGAAACCAAATTCAAAGTGTTTTTCGAAACAAGTGACATCAGATATGTCCTGTTTGTTAAAAAAGAATCCCTTCCTACTAACAAAGACTCTTACAGATTTTACAGTCTCTGAGTCACATCTTGTTTAAAACCGCATGAAGTTGTATAGGCTGTGTTGCAAGCCAAGGAATATAATATATTTCTTCGTCTCATTTCAGTGTCACAGACAGCAACAGCAGCACAATTGTAAATTTAAAAGCGGTTTGGGGCTCATTATACAGCTACATTAGACCTAGTAAGCCTATTTTTAATGTCATTACTTTACTTTTTTGCCTATACGTCATTAGTGTGGAAATTCGAAACGCTTTAAATTGGTACTTTCCAAATTATTAAAACCTCCATGATCAGTCGTCTTGCCAGTGAGTTGTTTGGAGAAACAAAACTGTGCTTGTCATCACTTACTGGATGCAACCAATTTGATAATTTTTCTTTCCACGTTGGAAAAATGAATTACACTTTTCAGTGGGCTCAATGTGTGACAGCTAAATTGAAATGGGGCAATGCAATTCCGGGAAAAAACCCTGGAGGTGATTGGACAATTCACTCTCAGTCCAACTTCAGAGCTCGCGATATTGTAGCCTTTAAAGTTAAGAAAGACACATATTTTATGTTTTAGCACTTTAATAAAATAGATAGCCTACCAAATGATCTATCACCCCCTAGGCTAGCACCAGAGATTAAACGACTCCCAACATGAGTTGTTCAAACAGTTTCCATCTCTTTTCTGTTCACTTTTTAAAAACAGTTTAAGCAGCGAAATGTCAACACGTAGCTAGCCCACCATTTCCCTGTAAGCACCTTCTTCGTCAAATAGGGGAGGAGAGATACAGGACTCATAGTCTGAGGAGACAAAATGTCCCCCAGATGAGTTGATCAAACATTTGTTCAACGGTTTCCAACTCCTCACAAAGACACGCCTCGCGCGCACAACGGGACGCTCAAGGATGAACTTGGGAGACAAAGACGCGAGAGTCTATTTGGGGCTCACGCTTGGGCTGCGCGCGGACAAAAGGCCAGCTTGGAAACAGCTTTGGCCGTCGCTAAAGAAGAAGGCAACCTGTTTATAATTCAGTTGGAGAAAAAGCTTCTCCACAGAAAAGGCCGACAAAACACACTATGAGGCCGCAATGAAGGATGAATTATTCAGGGAGCGCTCCGGCCCGTTCATCGAGAGAAAATGGCCGTTTTCACCTACAAAATGTTTCCTTTTTGGGGTCGGTTAAAGAAGCCCACTGCCCTTCACAATGACAATTGAGGCCTCTGAAATCCACTCACGTATTGCCCAAAGATGCGTGCTCGCCCCCAAAACCTGCGCAGTGTGCGCGCACAATTACGCATTGAAAACTTCCCCTCGATAATACCTGTAGCCTACTCTTTTCAAAGTAAAATGGGTAATGCGATTTGTTTTGATAAAGGCGCACCCAACCCTCTAAACTAACCATCTAATTCTCTGCGGGGTCTTTCTATTAAAAAAAACACACAGGCCAACATTTTCGGAGTTTTTGTTTCTTCTGACGTCAGAAAACCTTTTTGCTTTCCTTTTGCATTTGTAATGTCAGCGCTTTAAAAATAAAAGGCAACATTGTCTGATTCAGCAGATTTTGATTCCCGTGTTTATCATAATATTCAGTCTGACAAAACAAAGAGGCTTCTCCGCCTTGAAGGATGACGCTAATAATCCCGAGCCGTCTCCAGCCTTTAATTTATGATCCATTATTGATTCTTTGATGAATCTCGGCCTTGCCCCCTCGAACATTAATAATGTCTTTTAAATGATGTCGATATTGTGCTATGTCCCATTTAATGACGGGGGGAGTGTATTAAAGAGTTATTTTGGTGAATGGGAACCAATGTTCTCCCCGGAGAGCCCCGGTCTGGCCCGGAGCGCAGCTCCACAATGGGGGCCACGGCCACCCGTCCTGCACTGCGCACAACTCCGAACCCCCCCCCACCTCTCCCCACGCCTCCACCTCCTTCTCCACCACTTGCTCCCCAAATCTCTTCAAGCAGATTAAATCGACTCTTTTATTTCATCTCACTTTCATCTGGAGAGCCACACCGCCCCTCTCTCTCTGTGTCCTTCGCTCTCTCTGTGTTTCTCTCAGCCTGCGGCGCACAGCTCGTTTCATATCTGACTCCATCCTCCAGAGCGCACAAAGGGAAGTCAGTCCAGTTCCATAACGTTTCCAATTATGTTCTTTATTAACCGTTTGCGGTTTGATTCTAAATGTATTAAGTTACGATTTCAAAATGGCTTACCTATAAAACATTACAGTAAATCTGATAAGTTGCTGATTCTGATTTACAAGTTTCATTTGTTATTTCGGCCACCACCTTTATCTACAGTATATACTTGTGAAGTTGTCTGCTCTGAAACAACACAGATTTGTTGTAACTTTTCAATACAAGATAACTTGAGTTAATTTATATTAACAGCGAAAGAAATGACGCCAAATTTCTAAATAACAGCATTTTATTTTCAAATACCTGTTGGCTACTTTTCTGACTTTCTTGAATTATGGCTTGAGAGCATTAATATCTGGCCAAAGGTGACAGTTATTTTAAAAAGGCACTGCAGCCTGCAAGTTGCTCAATTAATTAAATATTGAATGGTGATAATTCAAATGTAATCCAAAGGCGTATCTTTTGACATTGCAATATAAATTCAACCACATTTTCTTTCTGAATTCCTATTTAATAAGTATAAAGTTAAACACAGAAAGAAATTCCTACTGAAAAACCCGTCCTCCTCCCCATGTTCTATTTAATATTTATATATCTGGCAGTAACATTGGCCCTCCAGGCCTTTTTCTCCCAGCGTCATAGTAATTAACCCAGGAGACAAAGTTAATGATTAAAAGACACGGTGTCCTTGACTCCTCCCTTCTCCTGCTTCACATTTTCACAGTATATCTTTTAGAGTCCATACTTTGTTAGGTGAAATTAGCCAGATAATACAGAGGAGCCTTGTTGAGGGCTGATACATTCCCATTTAGGCTGGCCATGTGCACTCACACACACACACACACACACACACACACACACACACACAC
>NC_045735.1:6031751-6044277 GCF_008692095.1 Etheostoma spectabile
CACACACACACACACACACACACACACACACACACACACACATTCCACTCTGCAATGCAAACATTCAAAGGGATAACTTTATTTGGTGAAAGGGGATCCTGGAAAGGGCTAATTGAATAAGCCCAGGATCTTTGAAAAACCCCTACCATGGTGAGCGCAGTCATCATGTCATAATTAGGTTTATTGAGGCGCATTCCTTCAATCTGCCTCCATTCCCCCAGGCTCATTGTATCCAGGGCCCAGGCCAATGGCTGGAGGACAAAAGGGAACCGTGAGCACACAATACATGAAAGAGCCATAAAGATTTAGCTTGCTTTGTCACAGAAACGGAGTAGGACTTTGTTTGTGTAAATAATGCAAGTGAAGGAGGATCTTGGGTTTCTCTGCCACTTGGGGTGAAGGATGGCGTGCTGCAAATGTAATATGTGGGCACAAACTGGATCAGTGCCAGGGCATAGAGAGGAGGAGAGGATTGAGGGAGGAGGAGTGATATAGGAAGGCGCATGGGAGCAGAGGTGGTGGCAGAGAATGGGTTGAGAGCACAGATGGAGCAGTGTGTTAAGTGTGTGGTGATGTATTTTGCAGAGGCATTTGACCATAGACAGACTTTTCAAGTAATTTTTGTTTACCAGCTGTTTTCAGTTATTATCTTAACAACTTTCTAAGACTGTAACGTGTTTACTGATAACACTTTTCCATTATAAGAAAATTTGCAAGTAACTTTTTATATATCTTTCCAGTTTCTCATTATTAGGTTTTTGCATACTGAATGAATGATCACTGATGGCAATTGTTTAGCCTCTTTATTTTTTTTGTTTATCGGGGCTTTTAAAGCAGTGTTCTGAAATACACAACATTAGTCATCAAAGATACCAATTGTAAGAACACACAGATTTGACCAATGAGAAAATGAAACATGATGTAAGTTGTAAAGCTCATCTTAATCAGTTAATCGATAAGTCGATCAACAGAAAAATAATAGCTAACTATTTTGGTAATAGACTAATCGTTGAGGTCTGTTATTTTTAGCTCAAAATTATCTGGTTTTAGCTACTACAATGTGAGATCTGATATATTTTTTGGGTTTTGGACCGGTGAACGGACAAAACAAGACACACGATGACACTTTGGACTTTATGAAATTTGATTTTGCATTCATTTTTTTCTTTTCTACCCTTTTATAGACCAAGCAATTAATCAAAATCGAGAATAGCCCTAATAAGTAGCTGCTTATAGTAGTTGCTGTTAACGTCCTATCAAATTGGACAAAGACAGAACCAATAAGCACTCAATTGGATCTTATTATAGCTATTGGCTATTACTGGCCTGAGCCAAGTGTCTGGTGAAGAGTGCTCTGTCTGTCTGTTGAAAGAATGAATGTGTCACTCAGTGAGTCCCTGGGCATGAGGGCAAAGGGGGGCATGAGGGCCAAGTGGCGAGCACCAAATCACTCTCCTCTACCCCGGGGCTCTCTCTGTTTCTCTGTCCCTCTCTTCTCATCCTGCACTCCTCCCTCTCTCGTGAGTTTTTTCTGATAAGCCCATGCATGATGACTATTCAAGCATGAAAACATAGTTATCTGGAAATGAATGGCTGCTCTATGCTTCATTAAAGCCTCTTTTTCCTTTCACACTCTTATTGTGACCCTCTGATATCAATTCAAAGGGCAATTAATGAATGCACACCAACTTTGAAGTCAGGGTGATTTCTGAGAGGGAGGGGGCTTGTGCGTCTGTGTGTGTGTGTGTGTGTGTGTGTGTGTGCGTGTGTGTAGGGGGAAGGGGGAAGGGGGTATTTAGGGTATTCCCCCTTCAAGACCTGATGTAGCGCCCCAGCCTTCACCCGTGATGGACTAGCCACATTGAGCTGAGAGTGAGCGAGCCCCAAAGACGGTTTGAAGGGAGTGAAAGAGTGAAAAGGCCCAGCGAAGGTCAAGTAGAATGGCTCGCCTTAGAATAAGGCCCCTCTTTATCTGCTGCAAGTATGCACTATAGGCACAACAGCTGGGGGGAAAGGGGGAGAGAGGTTATTTTTTAATGTGCGTGATTGTGTTTGTGTGTGTGTGTGTCTGAGAAACTAAGGAAGCATGTGAGTGCATGGGTTTTCCTCTCATGCATCTGCCTGTGTTTTTGCGATCAGGGTTGTTTTTAAATGTGCGTGTATGTGCATGAGTGTGTATTCGGGGTTAGGGTTAAGTGTCAAAGTTGTCAGAGGCCAGCCGGAGGCCAGTAAATGCAGCATCTATGGTGCTGATGTGGGACAGGCAGCTGTCAATCACCTGACTGATGAAGCCTGACTTTTATTCAGAGCTTTGTTAACTAATTAGCCCAGAAGCTTTTGTGTCGAGTCGGAAAGGAGGCTTAAAATGTGTGTTTAAAATGCTGTACTCATGCCATGTGGAAACATCTTTTGTAAGGTGCACACTCTCAAACTTGAAGGCACCAAGCCGACATAGAATAGTGATTGTGAGATAGATTGGTTTTTAACACTACTGGTGTTCAAACTTTACAGTGTAAGCTACAAAAAGAACTGTATGATAAAAATAATCCATTTTGTTCAGGCTTTTTTGAATGAATGCAGCTCTCTGTAGAACTTGTTTACAGGTATTTCCGTGTTTAAATTGGGATTTTCTGCCAAACCAGGAGTTCCTTAGTAATATTTATCATCTGACAGTTGAGGTAAAAAGTAGGAAACTCAGATCTACCTTCACCCATGTAACATGAATGCAGCATTATACAGTACATTGCTGCTATTCTAAATGTGTAGATCCTGTCATACTTGCATTTTTACCTTAAATTTCCTAAAAGTAATTGCACTGGATCAGATTCCTTACATGGTTAAAGCATGACCATGATATTAAGGTGAACGTACTTGACATAAACCAGAGTTGTATGTGCTTATGGAATGCTTTTGTGTTGTTCATGATGGCCTTACATTTTCTTGAAAATTAACAAGAATTCATAAGGAAGAATAATAGCTGCTATAGTCAGTTAGACGCAGCCTGGCAGCAGATTTAAGAGAGATGAAACTGTCAGTCTTCCTCCTTGTCAACTAAAACAATTGAGAATGACAGCTAACAGCTAACCTTGTTGGATTTCAACAAGTGCCCCACTGACTGGAGTTGTGAGTTAAAAGACAGGGAAGAACTGCAGGGTCACAGGGCCACGGAGGGTCAGTCTCCCCCAGCGCACACAGGAAACAGGGTTAGAAACACATTTAGCTACAAATGACAGGTAACCATTTCCTGATAGCCCCCTACATCCTTAACAACTCACATAATCCTTTGTTGACAGCATCAGACTCCTCATGCCCTTTGTCATGTAATTTTCTGTTGCATAACAAGGCTGTGACTGACGACAGTTTGTTCACATCATTGTTTTTTGTGTAATCACAATCCCATGTTACAAAACACACACACACACACACACACACACACACACACACACACACACACACACACACACACACACACACACAGCTCTTGCACATTCATTTACTAGGGCAGCTGTGAAGGTTGAAACTCCTCCTTAGCAAGTCAAGTGAGTTCGCCCTCCAACCCCCTCCCACACGCATACGCACACAAAAAATCCACACACACTCCATCTTTTTCTTAACCCACCAGAAAGAGTCACAGATGGGTCCATAAGCTGTCAGTAAAGCCATTATCCGGCCCAGCATCTGCCTGTCTTGACTTCTATATACTGTTTAATGCAGTCGGCCAGTCAGTTAGTCCCCCAGCTCCTGAATAGGAGCAGCATGGTTGGCCCGCCCAAATAAATGCTGCGTTTGTGTCCTCTGCCTTTTGTTTTGTGATTTTTTTTGAGAGGGGTCGGTGGAGAGAAGGGGGGGAATGTGTCAGACGCTCAATTTAACCTAACTATTAACCAAAGCCCCAGAAGAGTTACTGGGATGTCTGCGGAGGGGTGTAAGTAGTCCACATATGGTCAGTCAATTCCCCCAAGTCCCCAAATCCAAGTTCCCCTTTCACTCCCTCTCTATCTGTCCCTTACGCACATGCATACATGCTCAATGTGTACTGTCTCATGTCACAGTGGACATATTTAAGCCTTTGTGTCCCTATCCGAATGCCCCCCTCCCCTACAAAAACAGCAATGCCCAAGTCTTTACAACAGTCTGTTTCTGCTAAATCCGCTATTCTGCTCCTTCCTCTGCTCCTTGTTTTTCTCTTCCCTGGGATGGCGTTGCATGGTGGGATCCATTTTGGGCTTTCTTGGCTTTGGAGAGGTTGTTTTGGCTTGGAGTCCCATGCACTGTGTGCCTCTCAGGGCTTTAGTTTGGTTAAATTAAACAGTTTTCTTTTCTCTTCTAACCCCTTCCACCCACCCCGTTCCAACTGCTCCTCTCGTATTTTGCGGCTTAATTCTCCTCGGCTCCTGGGCAATCTTGTCGAGGCTCCTTTCCAGGCCTATTCTTGCTCAGATAGTTTTACCCTTTTAAGGATCATATTTTCTCATATTTTGATGAACTGACAAGAGCCAATACCATGTCTGCAACCCCCCGCTCATTTAAGCTGAGGTGGAGCAAAAGTATACAGAGAGAAGTGAAGTGTTTACAAGGGCTATAAATACAGCATTTTAAGATATAGCATATGTATACAGGCATGCAGCGATATGAGGGTTAGAGTGTATAATTTCATTGGCCAAGGCTATTTGACGGTGCCAAATCGTTCGATCAGATCTTAGGGATAGCGAGGCGATGACGGCAAACAGGGCACTCTGAAACCACAGGTTTACAAGGTTGGAAGAGATTCGGGGAGCAGGGGAAAGGTTTTAGTCTTTTTTACTCTTCCTTCTTCTCTTTGTCTCGGTAAGAGAGGTAATATATATTCTGATGCTGATCATTTTGGAAAGTGTGTGTGTGTGTGTGTATGTGTGTGTTTTTGTGTGTGCGTGCATGCGTATGTGTGCGCGTGTTTGCTTGACCACACTGAAAGGCATGTGAGCAGAGCAGGGGGAGCATGTTAATGGTCGCCAAAGTGGAGACGCCTCAAGGCTGACAAGCTCGATTAACGTAGCCTTAAAATGCGTGTAGAATCAGGGGAAGCCCAGCACTGTGGACATGTGTGTAGACGGTCTTGTGCTTGGAGTGCTGCAGTCTTTGTGTGTGTGTTTATGAGCTCCTGAGCCAAACTGTGGGTAGTAGTGAGATTCCGGGTTGATTGGGTGGCTGCCCTCTGTGTTGGTACAAGTTTGCTTCTAAAACCCCCTTTTACACCCCGTGTGTCACCCTATTATCTTCATCACCTGCCACTTTAATTTGCATTACTTATAATTTAGAATTCTAGGCATGTGGATGATGCATAAGCAGACATGCAAAAGGCTTTACAGTGTTGTTAACGCACGCACGCACGCTCGCTCGCTCGCACACACACACACACACACTCACACACACACACACACACACACACACACACACACACACACACACACACACACACACACACACACACACACACACACACACACACACACACACACACACACAATACAGCAAGTTACTTTAAGTTTCCAATGCAATTGCCAAAAATACAAGTTGCTTTTACTACCTGAAAGCCACAGTGAAAGTTACTTTTAGTAGGGAGGATATCTAACTTTTTCAGGTTTTTGTGATGTTAAAGCAGAAGATCAGGTTTTATGGCTACATACATCCAAAATTAGATTTCCACGGGAACAGTTTCCTCATTTTTAATTATTTTGAGAAACTTACTTTCACAAAGTTTCTCAAAATAATTAAAAAATTAATAAATCTAGCCAATGTTTTATAAATCAAGCTTAAAATATCTTACTTTTGAGTAATTACTGAGAAAAACTAAGAAAAGAGACCATCAGAAATCATCAGGAGGGATGTACTTCCTTTCACTTAAGCTAGTGTCCATGTATTGAAGAGGGTCCACAAGCCAACGATGTACTTCACCTCCACCACCACCACCACCAACAACAACAACAAAAACCAACACAGATGCCCAGACAAACTGTCCCCATGGGGACATTAACATTGAAAACAACAGTCCCTGTTGCTCTGCACTGCCCTTCTCACCCCCTCAGGTGCTCTTACAGTTCCCTCTGGAGGAAAGGGGGTGTTTTTTGGGGGGAGGGAGGGGTAGAATGCCCCCCGGCTGTGCACCCATCCACCCCTCCTCCCCCGAGCCCTCTGCGGAGCCTCTTTTAGGCCCCCCCCCCCCACACAGCTCCCCCGTGGGGCAGGTGACAGCCCTCCACTGTGAAGGGCCGAGGGAGCCATGACGGATTCCACAGATGGACCGTGGAAATCGCCGGCAAAGACCTGAGCTCTGTGGAGCAACAAAGAGCCCGAGAGTCACAGAGAGAAATATGGGTGGAAAAGAGAGAGATGGGGAGAAGGGAGACAAAGAGAGGCTGAAAGAGGGGGAGAAGGAGGGAGAAGGAGAGAAAGAAGATGAAGAAGAAGGTGGTGATTGTTAAAGGAGAGTGGCGTGCCCAAGTGCAAAAAGTTTGTGGGGTAATTTAGGAGTTTGCTATTGCTTGAAAGGAAAAATGTGCAAGTGTGACGTTTTTGCCTAACATTTTTTATACAAGCTAGTAGCCATTTTTATCACCTAGAGATCTACCTGTCAGCCATGTCATGTTCAGCCCATGCATCTTTCCTCTCGATATCATTTTGTTCCAGTGACCCTGCTTCCCCACAAACATTATCTTTTTGTCCCATCATCTTATCATCTGACTGTATCTTGTGATGTATAAATTAACGAAGCAAAGTGAAACAAATGAGCCTGCTTAAGTCCTTTGTAAAGGATCTGATTCAGGGTTGTATCACGACTAGACTCCTGAGACTTCAGAGGTGCCACTCTGTCGCTTCTTTTGAAATGTTCTCGAAATCCCGGTAGCAGTCATAACCGATAGATAATTCCAAAGTGATTAAAGATTTTACTGGCTGCCCCCAGGGCCCAAATCCCTGTGAAATTCTGAGGAACGTGCATGCTGCTAAAG
Organism: Etheostoma spectabile; assembly: GCF_008692095.1. Taxonomy (NCBI): domain Eukaryota; kingdom Metazoa; phylum Chordata; class Actinopteri; order Perciformes; family Percidae; genus Etheostoma; species Etheostoma spectabile. The sequence continues at coordinate 6,038,738 of NC_045735.1, forward strand.
TCGGGGGGAGCGAAAAAGCATTCCTAGCAGCCCTCCTCCATGCAGGAACTGGAGGGGGAGGCAACAAAAGGCCTCATCTCTTGTTTTTCAACCATCCTGTCCAGAACTCCAAAGCCTTGCACTCTACACCCACAAATTCCTCCCCCACCATTTAAAACACAAGTCCTGTAACCCCCCTAGTCATATGTTGGTGAAAATGTTTGTGCTTTTTGGTTGGTTGGGGTCTGAAAAGCTGGAAAGATTTTGTCATCACCCTGTGTTAAAATTCCAAAACAGTTGATGAAAGTAAATCCTAATTCACAGTGGCCATTTTGAAGTGTGTTCTCTTATCTCTGCGGAGGAGAGTGGTAGCGTATAATTTCTGTTAAAATGCTGAACTTGTACACTGGTGGAAAAAAACCTAGCAATCAGCAATCTGAGTGCTAAACTGCAAGATATTCAACAAAGGCTTAAGGCAATGTCTCCATTTCTCTCACTCCCCCTTTGAAAATATTTTACTTATTGCCTGCCTTATGCTTGAATGTTTCTTTACCAATTTGCTCCTAATGCATGTTAAGTTGACTCCCACTGCTATTGGTGTTGCAAGGAGAAAATCGCCGAAGGGGAAGAGAGGATCAGTTTCACATGAGGGGCCCTGAGATATTTGGATTCTCTTGTACTTTATTGTTGCTTCTGAGGGGGAACTAATACAGTGTTGCACACAAAACTTCCCCTGTGCTGAGAGGGAATTAATTAAGTGTAACACAAAAAGTGGGACTTTGGCCTTGGTGAACTTAGAAGGGAGCCAATGGAGTGTTTGACGTATTGAGTTAAAAAACAAGCTGCCAGCTTATAGAACTTAGATCACAATGGTATTAATACTGATCTGAGACACAGATGAAAAGTTGAAACACAAAAGCTGTCAGGACACATGATATCACTGCAGCTCAGTCAGCCCGAAGTCAAAAGAACAACTTATGTATTTCTCAAATTTCAGATATTGATACAATCAATTAGTGGACTGATATAAAAATATCTTCTTTAAGAAAGGTTTACGTCATTTATCAAGCAAAAAGGCCAAATGTTCTATTGTGACAGCTTCTCAAATGTGACATCAGAAAGGAGCTCGGACAAAACAATTCATCAAAAATAAATTGGTAATTAAAGTTCATCCAGTTTAATTAGTTCAAATAGTTTGAATTATCTTACACTGAATGTTTATTGTGTGTGTGTGTGTGTGTGTGTGTGTGTGTGTGAGTGTGTGTGTGATGAAGGGGATTAAAGAATGTTATTAGCTTGACACTAGATTGTAGATCTAGGGATAATTACTTGGGTAATTAGTAATAATTACATTTAATTTGTTTATACAGTAAATTGGTACTGCACCCTTTTGTCTTGCTAAACTTTTAATGTCCCATTTAGACTGTAGACTTGACAACTTATATCCTAAGAGTTGAGACTGACCCACCGTGATGTCTGATTATCATCTGCACAGCTGCGGCAGAAATTGCCCTGTCCGAACTGTGAATACTAGTGATGAGACAGAGAGAAAAGAAAGAGTAATTTGAAAAGGAGAAAATGGATTCATATCTACTCCTGATTGGCTTGGTTTTAGAAAACGTTCCCTCCACTCCTGTCCACACACACACACACACACACACACACACACACACACACACACACACACACACATGCTTAAAGAATGGCCCCTGTATCCAAATTAGCCTTTTGTATGGCTTTTAGTCTACCAGTCCCCCTGTGGTGCACTGGGAACCTTGTCCAGTGGGATTATTCCTGAGGCTCAGAATATTTCTTCTGAAAGGAGGTCTGTTTGGCTACAAGACCACGAGGAGGACCAGTACCTTATGGTGTTTGTTTGTTTGTGTGTGTGTGTGTGTGTGTGTGTGTTTTTGTTAGACTGTGTACAGAAAATAAATAACCCACCTTCTACTGTATAAGTAAAAAATATAAGTAAACAAGTGAAAACAGAGACCAAATCAGTGGACATTTCGCCATTCTGTTGAATGTTACAGCTACCCTATTATCACCAATATATTCACCAACAGCACTGTGACGTATTGGTCTACAACACCAGCATGTGTGCTGTTCAACAGGGTGTCAAACAGTGTTCACTTTAGGATTTATAGAGAGACTCTGCTGAAGTTGTTAAGCTATGTGTGTGTGTGTGTGTGTGTGTGTGTGTGTGTGGAGGGGGGGTTATCAGGAAGAAACTTTAACAATAATCAGGAGCAGGCAAGTTTTGCTCGATTAAACACCTGATATTGGGAAAAAATCTCATCCTGACTGTTTTCTTATTTTTCTTCCCTGTGTGTTTGAACAGCAAGTCACTCAGATGAGGGTTCAGATGTTGAGTCTGAGCCTGATCTGCCTCTAAAAAGGAAGCAGCGGCGCAGTCGGACCACCTTCACGGCAGAGCAACTGGAAGAGCTGGAGAGGGCCTTCGAGAGAACCCACTACCCTGACATCTACACCAGGGAGGAGCTCGCCCAAAGGGCCAAACTCACCGAGGCCAGGGTTCAGGTACCTACAAAATGCTTTTTAGGAAGAGAGAGAAAAACTGATTTCAGCTTGTGAAACACAAGAATTTATATGATGGACTTTCAAAAGGGTTTCACAAGCTCAGGGGTTGTAAATTTTACTTTAGCGTCACATATAACCATGAAATCCTCCAGCAGGAGTTAAAACATGACTATGTTTTAAACATGGGACAAAACACTCTGCTCACTTATTCAGCTCTGTCTGACCTAACACACTACTGTGCATTAACAGTAATGACCTGCCCTCACATGCACGCTTAAACAAAACCATTTAAAGGCAACCTGCTGATCTCTGTTTGACACACACACACACACACACACACACACACACACACACACACACACACACACACGCTTCTCATCCTCATTCCCAAGGGCCCAATCTGGACTTTCCTATTTCTGATCTGAGGTCCAGTAAATTCTTCTTCACAGGCTCCATATGGGAATGTAAGCAGGCCCAGCATGAGCCCCGTCCATATGGGCACGGAATGTCACTCACACACTCCGAGCAACTAGCCATTAAACACACATCTAACCCACACACATAACTTTTTTCTCAGATTTTAGTAATAATAATAATAATAATAATAATAATGATATTCACATTGTCTCACCTTCCTTTTAAGCTTCACATTCTGATAGAACTATGAGAATTATTTCTAAAATATTGTATTGTGCACCGTATATGTGTGTGAATGTATATTTATCATTTAAACAAATAGAACGTCCTACACTAGTTGCTGTCAACAGCTGTAGCAGATTTTTTTGTGATTTTTTTACTTGTCTGCTAACACAATAGCTGGATTGTGTAAGATCGCACACTGTAGTCTGAGGAACACACAGCACACACACTAATCAATCGTCGTCATTGTCGTTCTAGGTTTGGTTCAGCAACAGGCGGGCAAGGTGGAGGAAGCAAGCTGGAGCCAGTCAACTGATGGCATTTAATCACCTGATCCCAGGGGGTTTCCCACCTTCAGCAATGTCCAGCATCTCCCCCTACCAGCTCTCTGACAGCCCCTACCCCCCCTCATCTATAGCACAAGGTACGAGATGAGACAGACTCATATAATGGATGCAGTGGTTGAGAAATATACACTGTAGCAGTTCTAAGTGCCATGAGCATAGGGTTTGTTGTTGATGCAAATACTAAACATTACATTTTGTTTATTTTTGGGAAAATAATTAGAAAGATTTGCTTTTATAACATTGCATTATGTTTAAGTTACAAACCTTTCAACTTTTTGATGGCTTTTTAGTTAAGGCTCTTCTCAGGCTCAGTTAACAGTATTCAAACAGTGTGTCTGTGTACAAGTCATGGAGAAAATTTGTGAGATACTGTACATGGTGTAAACATTTACGTGTACTTCTTTTTGATTTTTTTTTTAAATCAATAATTATGTTGAACTAAGTGTATTTTGACAGAAGTATTACTTTTTATTTATTTATTGAAACTGTTAATTTGTGTTTGTTGATTTAAAATACGCTTTAACACAGCTTGAAAAATACGTATTTATGTTTTAAAAGAATAAACGTTTTTTTTCTTCATACATTTGGAACACACTTGAACAGGTTTTCAAAGTTTTTATTGAATCCAGCATTTTTTTTCTTCTACTTAAGTAAATTTTAACACCGTAACAACAACTCTGCTAGAGTGGGATGTTTTGGTTTTAATTGTCTTTTCACTTATCCAAGTACTAACCACGTAACAGTTATGTTCTGCAGCATTTTGCTGACCTTCCAGGTTTTTAAACTTACCATGTGATGCCTTTGATATTGTCAGAGCCCCCCAGCACGGTGCATCGGCCCCAGCCTCTTCCTCCCTCCTCGGGCCACCAAGCCAGTGGCGGTGGAGGGCAAGTAGAAGGAGGCTCAGCCTACTGCCTTGCCTCTGGACGCCACTCCTTCTCAGGGTACTCGGACAGCTTTGGAGGACCGGGCAATCCCATGAACCCCGCCATAGGAAATGGACTCTCTCCACAGGTGAGACTAAAGGCTAAAATATGTGGTGTTGAGCTGCTTAAAGTAAGTCTTGTAATTAATATATTACAATAATTAAACTTAACTTTTCAGAGGAAATCTGAATCAGAAAAGGGTTAATTGCCACAGTAAGGTACACTTATGTGGAAATTGTGCATACATAAACAAACAAATACACATAAACAACCTAATCTTAATTTGTTGAGACAATGTAATTTGGTTCCATCAAAATAATAATATTCTTATAATTATTAAACACAATATTTCAGTTAAAAAATATATTAGATTCATTTGTTTTAATTAAACACGCATGTAATACTAAATACAAACGATTTAAGTTTGTGTTTTAATTTGACAGGAATAAGACTTGTGTGTTTGACACTGTGCTTCCCTTTAGAGATTCAGATAGTTTTCCCTGCATGGATAATACCCATAACATGCCCAGCCAGAGCTGGGCAGAATTAGATTTGAGCATGATTTCAAAGAGTTGAACCCGGCTGAGGTATGTATGATTTACCCTGTCAGACACACAGCTTCACACAATACCTTTGAAAAGTCAAACACTCTTCTCAAGTAATATTTCATGCAGGTGTTGAACACATAAAAGCACAGTCTCCCAGCCTGCTTACCAATTTATCTACTTGTCTACTAAACACTACAAACCGTACGCTCGACAATCACACACTCCTCGGCAGTACTGGAGGAGGGATTTCTCACTGTGGGAGGGGAAAAGTAAGATGACTTGAGAGGGACAGAGGACAATTGAGTGTGTGACAAATGGGAAGTGAAAAGACAATTACAGCCAATTATCCAGGCATGAAGTCCCAAGGTCTCTGCACCTAGACAGAGGATACAAGAGAGGAGAAGAGGAGTTAGAACTTAACAGGCAGAAAATGAGATTTCAGCCTGGCGCAGTCTGACTCCTCAGAGAACAGGCCGCAGCAGTGTGGAGACAGAGATACACTCACACCAATACACACATGCTCTCAGGTCCACATAATTACACACACACACACACACACA
>NC_045735.1:6044287-6066073 GCF_008692095.1 Etheostoma spectabile
CACGCACGCACAGTGTTTATAAACGATCTACACCATGACATTTTGAGGATCAGTTAAGGATCTTTTACACAAATATTACACAACATGGTTGACCAGCATGGCTAAGTCAACTTTTCAACCTACTGTTTAGATTGGAAGATTGATTACTACATTTGTTATTTCCAATGCAGCAGCAATACACTGATCAATAAGCATTTTTCATTCAAAAATAAGTGCACACTACTTTTAATTTTCGGCCATTTTTTTGTATGTGTTTGGGACAATAAGTGTGCGCATTCCTCTCTCGGAAAATGCTATTTGCGATTCCTCTTTTACACTCACACGCTTTACAAACATTATTGTGCGTAAAGACAGCTAGACACAGCATTATCATGGTCATGTACATGTCCACAAACACTGCTACACACTCCATGCTATGCTATAGCCCCAAGGGAAGCTTCTCGTGATTGCATTCTTAAAATGTTTGCCTCAACATTCCTCCATGTAATAGCAAAGGTTCTAATTTATTTGTATATATTTCAGACAGCAGGAAAGGAATGTTCTGTCTCCGATGTTCCCCCCATGCCCCATCCCGACATTCTTCGCTGCTAACTCCTGGATGCACTGATTCAGGCCGCTGGCAACAGCCGAGTTCCAATATGAAACACTGTGGATGGGTCTGCCAGCAGGCATCTCATGAGGCAGGGAGAGGCTGGGGAGAGAGGGATAATGGGAAGGGGTTGGATGGAGAGATAGGCAATCAGACAAAAGCACAAATAGGAAAGTCACCACACTAGAATCCATCAGTTTAAAGAGCATGTATCCTTGCTCCCTGTGGCTTGTTTAAGCAGAAGCATATCCTTACTCTCTTTCTGTTTTAGGCCAAACCCTCCAAAAGCAGGTTAATTTTCGAGAAACTATTACTGGGCATGAGAGAAAACGCAACTCCCCTCTCCAAATCAACATGGACTCCTCCATTCACCTCCCCTACTTGGGAAATGATTTAAGCAGGGCCATGTGTGTGTGTGGATGTAGAATAATATGTCACTTAGAGGGCCAAGAGGACCCAAAGAGCAGCATACCTGCTTCTTATTAGGCAACTGAGCCTTGAGGTCTTTGCTCTGTTGAGAAGGAGGTGGGATATGATACATTTAGAGGTAGCAGATTCAGTTAGAGTTACTTTCATAAGTGATGAAGCCAGTCTTGATTTCTTATTAACCGCTTACTCAGCGCTTTGATGATGGACAGGTAAAGTCAGCTAGCATTGAAGGGGGGTAGGTTGTATCAAGTCTGTTTTGAAACTAGTTGAAGCACTTTGCCCCACGGCTCTTTTCCGTCCGTTGCTGGCCAAGGAATATTCCCCCAAATTTGATTATCTGGTTGCTAATAAAGACCAGGTCAAGAGCTAAAGGATTTCTCAAACTGCAAATCTATTCAGAGGTTGAACCTAGCTGAGCTCATGCAGACCTTTCTTCTGTGTTATCTTTGCCGGCATATCTTTCCCTGAGATAAGTTGTTATCTTGTGCCATGGGTTTTTGGAACAGCGTCCAAAAGGAATTTTAGAATAAGTGGAGCCGTGGATGTGAGACAAATTGCTTAATTCTTCTTTTTTGGTGCTACAGTATCTCTGTCTGGGACGGGCCTGCTTGGATTCTTTTGATGTCCGCGACGGGGATTTCCTATGTGCGTCTGAGTGTGTGTTTGTCTTGGTGTCTGTGTTGCACACACCAAGACACATATTACACACGATACATATTACACACACATCTGCGCTTGTACGCAAACAAATACATACATTTCCTATATTATTTAAACCCTTGTCAGAACACAACAGAAAACATTTCTTGACATCACAAATGATGCTGCACCCCTCTAGTCTGTGAAAAAAATATGGCTAGGTCTAGGGTTAATCACTGTAATTTAAAGAAATTCTGCCTGTTTTTAATAATTTTATTTACAGTAAGAAGTCTACATGAGCAAACAAATGGAAGGGGACACATCCATTGTCATCTGCTCGATTTTCAACACAAGTTAACTGTATTAGCTACAGCAACTATACTACAAGTCCTCCTTACATTAGAGCCACTCCCAGTGCTCTGACAGTTTACAAAACTAATTTAACTCTCTTCTTCCATCCTTCTTTCTTTCCTTCCAAGCAGGTGATGGGTCTGCTGAACCCTGGCGGTGTGCCACATCAGCCCCAAGGTGACTATGCCATCTCCCCTCTGACGGGCGGCCTTGAGCCCCCTGCTGGCATGGCCGCCAGCTGCAGCCAACGCATGGATCACATCAAGGGCCTGGAGGGTCTCACCAGCGTTCCCTCCATGTCAGCTCTGCCCTCCCTGCCTAGCTCCCAGTCCTACTGCCCCCCCTCCTACAGCTCACCGGGCTACACCGTCGACCATGTGGCGTCCTACCAGTACGGCCAGTACGGACAAAGTAAGGTCAATACACTTCACCTTTTTATTCTCACCTTTTACTCCCACGACCACACCTGCACGAATAAATAATTTAAAAAGTCAAACCGTACTATCCTCATAAATCGACCAGACTTTAAAATACCAACTTAAAGAAGCCCAAGGCAACGGATATCTGGCCTAAATGTGTGAAATCCGGCGGATTTTCCTGCGGCAACGGATCAATCCCAGAAGTGGAACGTCAAGGATATAGACTTTATCTGGTGCATTACGTGTCTTCCTTATCAAAAAAATAAATAAATAATTTAGCTGGTCAGGGGTTCATGTATTTTCTTGAGTATTTTAATCTAAAACTAAACTAAATATAGTGGAGTAAAAAGTACAATATTAACCTCCAAAATATGATGGAGTATAAGTATGAAGGAGCATTAAATAGAAATACTAAATACTAAAAAATACTAAAGCCAACTACCACAAACTTGTACATAAGTACAGTACTAAATATACTTGACTATACTAGTTACATTCCATCATTGCCACTATCAATTGACTCCATTCACACAGCATTCACTTACGTAGTTTATAATGTTTTGGTAGTGCTTGGTATGCTTTAAAGAATGCAACACATTTTTTATTGTCATTAGGTACCCTGGTCCTGGCATGAAAACTTATTGGATAGGGAAGAGCGTATGAGCGTTATGTACTTCTGTCTGAGGGCATTTGCAGTCTGAACATTTTGGGTTTCTAACTGAGATCAGATAAATCACGTATTCAATTGTCCTCATTGGGTTTTTGTGCAGTTTGATAGTTCTTCATGTAAAATTGGTTTGAACAAACTCAGCCTGATCCCGCGATAGAAACCGAAATTCATAAAGAGAGCAAAGAGAGAGAGCAAGAGAGAACCCTAACATAGCTTGATTAATAGACAGTATACAGATGACGGTCATCATACAGCTTCCTTGATTCAGTCATGATTTCGAAAACTATGTGAATGGTTTTACAAAGCATTACTTGTGCGGCTCTCGCAGTTGCTGACATGTTTGATGTAACTTGTCAAAATTAAAAGAAGAATAGCCATAGGATTGTTTTTTAATCTATGAACTGATATTCAAAGACTTCCAATTGTCTATGTTCTGCAAACTGCTGACTGGTTTTATAGTTGTCTTTTCACCTTTTTTAGTGAACAAATTAAGATGAATATCTTAACCAAGTCAGCCGACACAGTGAATGATTATTGGGCGTTCTGGTAGCAAGAAACATAATTTGTAACCGCATATTCCTTGCTTTCATTCAGGTTGCTGTAGTAAGGCTTGTTAAAGGCAGCTAAATTTGCCCAGGTCCAATCACGCAGTCTCAAGTGTTGAGGTTAATTGTGCAGATCTGATTGCATCTATGAAGCGATCAGCCCAGCACTGATACCGCGGTTCGGTACACTGCAGAGTCAGCTCCCATCAGGGTAAAGTGTAGCTGCAGTAGTGCCTGATAGCCCTCCTCGGACTGTTTGCCCTCAGAGAATACATACCTGTCCAGCAGTGAGAGGGTCTTTTCACTTCACATTACTGTTATGTTAAGGGTTAAAATCAACTTCAAACAAATCTCCATTGAACTCTGGAAGGCAACGTCGTTTTCCGTCACACCGTGATTACAGCGGCCGCCGTTTCCAATTTTGGTCTACAGGGGGTTGACCAATCAGGTTCATCCACTGACCTTGTGGCAACCTCGAGACAACCGGGCCCTTCAAAGAGCGTGGCAGGGTTTCAACAAATCTGACTGCATGTGTATCAAATGAATATCTGACTTAATATCCGAGAGCAGCAAATGTCTAATGAAATATCTCGGTCATATATCTTGAAGTAAATAGAATAAAGAATTAGGGAGACACACATGAAAAACCTCTGGCATGTGGCACCGTGCATCAACACACACACACACACACACACACACACACACACACACACACACACACACACACACACACACACACACACACACACACACACACACACACACACACACACACACACAAGCTTAAAGGCAGCCACCAGGACAGCACACACTCACATACACCTACACAGCGTTACAAGCCTGAGCAGTCCATCTTGATGTGATTAATCAGTGTGACTGGATAGCCAGTGTGCGGTTGGGTTTGGAGCTGCAGAGAAAAGGTGGGTGGACGGATCCTAATAGCCTCTGGCAGGGCGGCTATTAGAAACAGGTGCTCGGACTGAGGTCAGCTGGGGAAGTAGTGTTGGGGAGTGCTGTTCCAGGTTCCAGTGTAAGAGACAGGTCCACACTGCTCAACAGTTTTAACAACTATGTAGCTCTCAATGGACTGACTCTCGGAAAAAATAACTGTGGAAATCCATGATATACTTGTTTGTTTTTATTTAGCAATGGCTCTGTTGCTAAGCAGGCCATGCTGCATTTTTTTTGCACAGAACTTTGCAGCGGTCACCTGTCAATTTGTGTGCCCAAGTCGGTCTTTCTCTTTGGATTTTGGATTTGCAATAGGAAGTGCAATATCATGTATCTTAGACTCGACTTCACAATGAAAACAATAACAAAACAAAAAAAATCGAACGTGCTTCTTAAAGTCTTACGAAAGGGTTCGGATTCATTCTCTGGATCTAGTTTGGGACCTTGCACAGGAACAGCACATGTGCCTTTGAAGGCTTTTGGGTCCAAAACAAATTTGAAACATGGTTAGTATTGCTGGAACAGTTCAAACAGATTTGAATGTGTTTCTTTATCTGCTCAGCCATGGTGGAAATCAAAGCTCACACTAACTACTCAAGTCAGAGACATAAAACACAACACTTCCTGTGCATCAGAGCAAGGATCTGCAACCACAGAGACACAACTCTTTATTGTGTATTGTTGTGTTTGAGACTTTTCTACATATTGAGTTTTTAATAAAGAAAACACATTTTAAATAGTTTGCTAAAAAAAGGTGGATTTTGTAGTATCATTATTTACACATACAGCAGCGGATTCTGTGACCCCAAACAATCAGGAAGTGACAACTTATTCTACAGTCAGATACTACTTGATGGGTATTGTATGAGTTGATTCCAGTACTTTTTAGACAAAACATTTTTAAATTGCACTACTTAAATTGCTAATAAATACGTAACATATAATTTACCAAACACACAAGTGAATACTTAACTGAATATATAAAGTATAACATGTCGACATAAATAAACCTTTTGGGAAAATCTTGTTTCTTCCGCATTATGTAGCATGTACACCAAATGATGATTACATCCTACATCGTACCCTGGATATAAAATTCTTACGTTGCAGACTGCTTCTGAGTGTGAGAATTCTTGTATTTATTTGAGGCATCCTCACACTCCTGTTCCCTGCCTCCACTGACCTTACACCCCAAACCACTGTTAGCACATGCTAGGCTAACAATAGCCACATGTTAGCGGAATGTCATGCTGAAACATGTGCCCAAAAACTTACTGCGGCCATATATCTCTTTTATCATCTTTCCACCTTATTTTTTTTTCCAAATCCCTTTTCACTAGTGATTTAACAACCGTTTCATCCTCTTTTTTTACAGGTGCCCTTTCTTATCTGAGGCCTGAAATCACCTGATCAAGAGCTTCAGACTTCACAGAAGGACATTTGTGTGTACAGTGATGGAAATCTTTTAATATCCGGACCAAAATTTATTTTGCTACCATGTACCAGGACACATTCTCCACTGCAGGACATTTTATTATTAATTGTTGTTGGAGGAATTGACAAAAAAAAGAAGGGACCACAAGAAGGAATATCAGACCAAAAACTGTTAATTGACTGAGAACATTGCATCAGATGAACGGCAGAGATGTCAGCGCTTAATGAGGTTGGTGCAGTGGACCATCTACAGTGCCTAGACGTGGCACTTTCCACAGGAAACTCCAGTGACCAAGCACCATTCGTGGACTCTGCATGTGGGGTGTTTGTGAGGGCAGCAAACCCAAATCTATTCATCATAATCTGCCAGCCTTTGAGGCAATGCTTGAAGAAACATGTTTACATATCTTAGGGCCACATGAGTACATATGAAATTCCATGTATCCCCTAATTAATCCCCAAATTGTATGTGCCAAAAGGGGAAAAAGAAAAGGGCTTTGTTGATATTTTTTTTTACATTTATTTGAGATCTCTGCATCCCACACATGGAGAGAAATTCCAGAGACAGAGAAAACAAACGGAGGAAACATATCTGGGGGTTTTATTGTATCCGAAACTCTAATGTACACCACAGCTGTACTGCAGTGAAAGTTCATTCAAACATTCCTCCTACCTCCCCCCCCCTTCCTCTTGCCTTTCTCTCTCATTGATCTTTCGGACGATGAGGCAGGGATCCTGGCCTTTTGTAGTTTTAGAGAGGAACTCTGAGGAGGTCAGGGGGTGACTTTAGGAAAAGTGACAGATGAGAGAGCAGTAGAGGAGGGTATCGAAGAAGTGGCTTTAAAGGAAAGGGGGTAGGGGGGGGGGATAGGCAAGATCGATCACAGGGTTAAAAACCCTTTAAAGATCCTCTCCCGGCAAGAAAAAGCCACCAGGTCACAAGTCACGACCGAGAAACACTTGAGAAACTGAGAGAGTTTAGACTAAAGACAGCCATTCTCCCATCTGACTAGAAGTGCAATATCATGTATCTTAGACTCGACTTCACAATGAAAACAATGACAAAACAAAAAAAATCGAACGTGCTTCTTAAAGTCTTACGAAAGGGTTCGGATTAATTCTCTGGATCTAGTTTGGGACCTTGCACAGGAACAGCACATGTGCCTTTGAAGGCTTTTGGGTCCAAAACAAATTTGAAACATGGTTAATATTGCTGGAACAGTTCACTGAGGACCACATTTATAAAGACCTAACTCATAGTGTCACGAGGAAAAGAATGAATCAAGGGAATGCCAATGTAAACAGAAAATTACCAGGAATGACAAAGCCAAAACTATACTTTATTATTTTTTTGCATTGCTTGGGACCTCTTCTTGATTCTGTTGATTACACTCTTGAGCTTATCGATTAGGTTTCTAACGCATTCCAGACATATTTATTGTCTCAAATGTTCTGTATGTCAACAGTGTTGTGGTAAAAAATTCCCACAAGGTACAAGTGAGTGGCAATACTTTATCCATCAAACTACGGTTCAGAATAACAGAATGCCTTCATATGCACTCTTGTTTTGTAAATCTGTCTATGTTGGAATGAACCAGTCCTTTTAATTCCTTTGATATATTTTTTTGTATTATTTGACAAAGCGATATGACATAATGTCATGTGTACAAGCGCATTATCACTACTATTTATAATAAAATAAAAATTCTGAAAATAGAGGCTTCTTCTTTATTCATGTTTTGTTCGTCTGATGGTAATTACTAAATGGACTCTTTGTGTTTATTTTTGCCACAGCATGAGATACAGAAAGTGATTGACTCTATAAAAAAATACCAGTGCACTGGGAGACAAATATGTACTTTTAAAGCTGCTCATGTGAATCCTCCAACCAAAATAGGCCTGGCCAAATGGGGATCACCAGGCATCCGATCCAATTTGACATTGAACACAACAGGCTTTCTCACAGATGGCTGTTAATGCTCAGACATCTGCATTGGTGTGTATTAATACCCCCGCTGGCCCCCTGCTACTGTAACAAACTGACTTTTGTTTAACAACCTCTCCGATGAAGAGAACAAGCCTTAAAGCGTTTTGCACAAACAGCACACCCAGTCCCTCCAAAAACCTCTGCAAGCCATCCACCCTGCTAACATACACAGGGCCCACTCTGTGTGTGTGTGTGTGTGTGTGTGAGTGAGTGTGTTTGTTTGTGCACCACATGCATTCATACATTATGTCCATGTTCACATAGTGTTGTTTCTGTGTGTGTGTGTGTGTGTGTGCGTGTGTGTGTGTGTGTGTTCATGCAGCCTGAGGGTATTAAGACTAATTATAACATTCTTTTGATTAATAGTGTCTGCTAGCAGAGGGGGGGGGGGGGGGGCTAATGTGCAGCCGGACCACACACTATAAATAAAGTGTAAGTCAATAACAACGTTAAGGATCACTCATAGTCTTGTCAGCTCTATTTGCTAAGCCTGAATAATTTGGCCAATGAGAGGACACCAAGACACGCACGCCAATGAACACACACACTCTCTGGAAAAGTATTAGCAGTGGCGCTCTAATCACCGCAGGTGATTAGATGTGGACACACTGTTGGTACATTTGGACACACACACATGCACACACACACACACACTGTTTGCTTTCTTAATCAGTCCATACCATTAAAGATGAAGACAAATCACACCTGCAAAATTCCAAAGTTGAGACATTACTTTTATTAATGAACACTCCCCTGCACTGAAAAGGCTATTATTTCTTTAATACACCCCAGAGTGTCGTTAAATGGAACTATTTTAATGGTATTTCATAATGATAGATTTTTGGATTGTCGGACCCACGTCTGGCAGCAGAACTGCCAACAGGTCTTTTTGCTCTACGAATAACAGCTATTTTCAAATTACTCCAAATTAAATTAGCAGATTCTTTCTTATTATATATTATTTTCACACCTGTGCAAACTCCAGAGGAGTTTGATTGTTGGCTCAGGGCAATTATCAAGGTGCTAATTCATTTTGTCTTCTGCGTACTGTGAGTTGATGGTTTTAAAGACTCTCCTGCCGAGACAAATATGCTTCTGCTGCGCTTGTTTAGACTTCAGAGTGAAATAAATGTAATAAAATGAAAATATTTCTAATGTAAAATCCCATTACACACATATACAATAAGTCAATCTCTGTCTTTGTCGTTATCACACACATACACACACATTGAGGGAAACACTTAAAGCCTTTTATAACCATGTGATCTAGTAACTCACATCTTAGACAACCCCCTGGGTTAAAGAATTTGTTTTTTTCCTCACTGTTGCGATCTAACATGACCTCAAGATCACGCCAGCAGCTGCTTCTGTCATTCTCACTTTGTTGAATGTCTGTGTGTGTGTGTGAACCTTTTCTGATTGTCTAGACGTACATCTACCACATGTGTTGTGGCTATTTGTTTGAGTGCATTCAGTAAATAATTTAAAAACAGTTATTTAGTCAGAGAGAACCTGTTGGCTTATTGACTCAGTGGTTGGCACAGACGGTCTTCAGTTGAAATCGGATGACCAGCTCGCTGGAGTTTGCATGTTCTCCCCGTATCTGAGTGGCTTTGCCCCAGACGGTCCTTCTAAAGACCTACAGGATACAGTGGGTACAGTGGGTAAAATGAAAACAGAATTTGTTTGTCTGTTCTGACCACAACGAGCAGTTAAAAAAAGAATGAATGGATGCACAAACTTAAAAAAAAAATTCCATATACACATCTTTAATAAAATTTGCTGAGGCAAAACAAAATGTCATGTCCTAATGTGTATCCAATCTAATCCTAGTTGTTAGACAAGTGTCTAAACAGGTAATGCTGCTGTGAGGTTGAGAAACACCTTTTAAAGTGACAGTACCCAGTTATTAAATGAGATTATGAAACCACACAATTCAAACAATACTAAATTATGTGGGCAAAATAAAGTTAATATCCAATTTTTCTTTGAGTGATTGTTCATCACACATAACACTGCAGTCTTAAAATGGGAACTATTCAGATGTATTATAGACTGTTTCCTGGCTCATGCGCACAGAATGCAACAGAATAAGATATTTCAATGTTCAGTGATCTTAAACCCCCTGAAGTACTCATTTTCAAACACCAACCCACATTTTTAGTTTTTTTATGACAGTGTTTGCACTTTGGCTTATTATTCATTTACATTGCCACACCACTGCATTACTATAACTCCTAAAAAACATCCGATTGGTCCACTTCTTCCTGCACAAGAGATAACCAGGTGGAAGGAAGTGTTTCGGGGTATCTCCTACGTACCCTAGCTTGCCATGCAACCCCTGTACACACACTTAACCCCTGACACTCCCCAGCATTCACACACTCTGTCATCACAGGCCCTGGCTGCTGCTGACCTGAGCACTAACACATGCTGGGGACAACTTAACCTCTGGCCCTCCAGAAGGAAAAACACATTGACAGAGCAGAGGGAGGGCAATGCATGGGGGGTGGGGGGACAGGAACAGACAGAGGAGGAAGGGGATCAGTGTGTGTGTGTGTAAGACTGGCATACAGCCAACCGATGATACACAATTGTAAAGTGAGATATTATCACATTATTGCTCTCATTTGTTAATCTTCAATGTCTTGTGTCCAACTAAATAACACATCTCTTTTGTTATGTGAAAACCATCTACAGACAGAATTTGGTGGTTAACAGTTTTCCACTTTCTTAAAGGAACACACAACTTATTGGGACTTTACCTTATTCACCATATCCCCCAGAGTTAGAAACCTCCATACTTACCCTTCTCATTGTCCGATTTACAATTACGCTCGAACGTATCATCTAGGTGCCCGTTGCGAGTAACTACAGGATGAAAGGTTATTTGATGCCATTGACAGGTGACTAAAAGAAACGTCCTGTGTCAAAAATAAAATAACAGATATCTCTGGGTTTGAAATTTGGTAGAAACATTTGGGATAGTGTAAGAACACAACTCAAAAAAATGTACATACATAGGTATGGTCACATTTGACATTTTATTGCAGAAATGTTACACATCGTACTTTTAAGTTTCACCATGAGTAAAAACATGGATGGTTTAAGAATTAACATTGGAGTACATTGCCACGACCTGAGTCCAAGCTGACCACAGCTGCTGTTCTATGTAAATAAGGAAACTGCAGACCTTTCATAGTCATTCAAGCCAACACTGGGTGGGTTTGACACTCAAATGGTAGATTTTGTGTGGAGTATCACTTTAAGGGTAATCCACGGCAGCCAAGAGACTGTTTTGACAGCGGTGGAGACAATCAATTGATAAATGTCCATGGAATCATGTGATGACAGAGAAACAACATGAAGGAAGAAGACGGAGCAGAGGATTGCAGACAAAAATTTGTAGTGTTTTTTATGTGTGTCAGCGGAAACGATACACTATGTTTCTCTGTAAAGGCACAGGACAATTGGCAGACGGTGATGCAGATCAGAGGGAAAGGGCTGGAGGAATAAAGTCAGACAGGAATTTCTAGGAAATGACGGCTAGCAAAGCAAAAGCAACGTGACTGCATCAATACAAGTGCTGCCCTTCAGCTGTGCGCTGGCACTGCTTTTAGAGGCTTACTTTGCCCGGAGAAAATCACGTCCTGTGTGCATTCACATGGCATAAGCAAAGTCTGTATTTTACTCAAAGTAACTGACATTATTCCCCGGATATGACGTCAAAGCTCTGCGTGACTGTTTAAAAGACAGAAAAAAGTTCCCTACATTATTATTGCATATAGGCTTTTCTGATGGATTTGAGATTGCTCTTTCTACGAATGGATGGTTTTTCATGATATTTAGCGAGATGAGCCTCCTGATTTTGCAATCCAAAATGCTGCCAAACTTTCATTTATAATTGCAAAGATTGCCTCCATAATTCTCGACTGGGAATGAGGCTAGAAAGGTGTGAAGAAAACAAAATACCTTGCAAAAATGAGGATTAAATTACTAGTTAGAGTTAGGGTTAGGAGTGAGTTTTTGTAAGCTCAACGTCAGGATGATTCAGTCTACAAGAAAGCCAAAAAAACACAGGCCTTTACGTGTAATGCAATGGTGTCTGTGTCACGTCACGTTAGGTTATATTTTTAGTAGTTTTACGTGAATCATTTTAAGCCAATCCCTGATATTTTACTAACCCTAAGTATATATGTTGCCTAAACTAAAGTAGTTGCTACGTGTTTAAACTCACGTCCATTACATTAAATAGAACAGGCACATGATTATGGTCACATGATTAAACGGCCACCATGTAAATAGAAGGATCAGTTGTTGTTTTAGAAAACCTATAATGTTGTTTTGGAACAAGGATGTCTTGGCATGTTATATTGCTAACAGTATGATGAAGCTGTTGAAACAGTTTACCTCTCTGTACAGTATGTTACAGACCAGAGGTTAATGTAATGTCAGCAGAGGACAGGAATCCAATCCAGTTGTCAATATCCATTCATAATTAATGCTATGTATTTGCCTTTGTCTTTTCATGGGCTCTGGGGTGCTGTATGATTGACAGGGGAGCGCCTATGAGTTCATATCTGAGACTTCATAAGTGCCTGCCGGTTGCAGATTGCACAACAGTATTACACGTTACACAGTCAATGCAGCAAGGTTTGGCCGGGAGTCTGGGGACAAACTGGCAACCCTGTATTTGTAGTTATGTTGGCGATTGTGAAAGCTGAACCGGCAAGAGAAGGAAAGTGAGTAATTAAGATGTAGAGTGAATCAAGAGGAAAACAAAGGAAAAACAACACAGAGGAAAGTTGGTTGGTACAGTGGGCTTGTGGCATTTGAGGTAAAATTTGTAATCCCTGAAAGAAAGCAAAGGGAGAGAAAAGTGTAACTCCCTAATCAACAACAAGCAGATTGACAGAAGCAGATGTTGGCTGACATTTCTTGGAGGATTGTACCTACTGAGACAGATATTGTGTCTCTGCAGAGCTTGTTGTGTCAGTGGGAGAGTGGTGGGAGCTGGGAGGTATGCAAAATCTTGCAAAAGTATGTGATGTAAAACTGTGGAAGTGGGATAGCAGCTGAGGCTGTCCAGCGCCCATGAATCAGGCTGAGGCACCGTGAAGCAGCGGCCCTCATAGGAGCCAGATGGGCTTTTGGCTCGACACCGGCAGGGATGAAGGAACACACAACGAACGCACGCACACACACAGAATAGGAACAAACAGTCTCTTATATGCACTGCAGATACAAACCTGGAAATGCGGGCAAAAGCAACACACACATTTCATAACCTATAAAACAGTTTGTATTGATATGCATTAAGTGCACATAAAACATGCTATGTGACAGAATCAAGTCCGCACACAGACACACACAAACACACCAACTTTGATATTTCTGTGGCAGAGATGCACACATAAGGAGCCCAAAAACTGACAAAAGCAAGTCAAAAGGTTATCAGATGTTAAAATATAATTGAATACATCAATAAATAACAATGTTAAATAGGCCTAATTAAAAAAGACTATTATAAAAAAAAAGCTTTATACATTTTACTAACTATTCTGAGGATGAAATACATTAAGAATTCGTTTATTTTACTCTATTTTTGCTTTTTTCGTCTTTGCAACATTTACAGTGGGACCCAAAAGTTTGGGCACCCCAGGTAAAAATTTGTATTAATGTGCATAAAGAAGCCAAGAACAGATGGAAAAATCTCCAAAAGGCATCAAATGACAGATTAGACGTTTGTATAATATGTCACAAAAAGTTGGATTTTATTTCCATCATTTACACTTTCAAAATAACAGAAAATAAAAAAATGGCATCTGTAAAAGTTTGGGCACCCTGCAGAGTTAATACCTTGTACTGCCCCCTTTGGCAAGTATAACAGCTTGTAAACGCTCTTGTAGCCAGCCAAGAGTCTTTCAATTCTTGTTTAAGGTATCTTCGCCAATTCTTCCTTCCAAAAGTCTTCCAGTTCTTTGAGATTTCTGGGCTTTCTGTCACGCACTGCTCTTTTCAGGTCCATCCATAGATTTTCAATTAAGTTGAGGTCAGGAGATTGTGAAGGCCATGGCAAACCCTTCAGTTTACACTTCTTGATGTAATCCACCGTGGTTTTTGATGTGTGTTTAGGATCATTATCCATTTGTAGAAGCCATTCTCTCTTTAACTTCAGCTTTTTAACAGATGGCGTCAAGTTTGCGTCCATTTTGAATCCATTTTTCCTTTTACTCGTGAAATGTTCCCTGTGTCACTGGCTGCAATACAACCCCAAAGCATGATTGACAAGCTCAACAGTTGGACAGAGGTTATTTTCATTAAATTCTGTGCCCTTTCTTCTCCAAACGTACCTTTGCTCATTTCGGCCAAAATGTTCTATTTTAACCTCATCGGTCCACAGAACTTGTTTCCACAATGCATCAGGCTTGTCTATATGTTCATTTGCAAACTTCAAATGCTGATTTTTGTGGTTAGGACAGAGAAGAGGTTTTCTTCTGATTACTCTTCCATGAAGACCATATTTGGACAAGTGTCTCTTATAGTGGAATGGTGTACCACAACTCCAGTGTCTGCCAGGTCTTCCTGGATGGATCGTGCAGTCAAACGTGGGTTTTGACTTGCTGTTCTCACAATCCTGCGAGCTATTCTGTCTGATATTTTTCTTGGTCTTCCAGCTCTTGCTTTAGCTTCCACTGTTCCTGATGTCGGCCATGTCTTAATTACATTCCGAACAGAGGATATTGGCATCTGAAAACGCTTTGCTATCTTCTTATAGCCTTCTCCTGCTTTGTGAGCGTCAATTATTTTAAGTTTTAGTTTTCTTGACAACTGCTTAGAAGAACACATGGTGCTGATTGCTGGGGCAAGGTCAGATAAGTCTGGGCATTTAAAACCTTAAGATTGACATCACCTGGTCACTCCAGATGATGATAGAGAACAATCCATGACACTGTTAGGTCGGTGGGTGGTCATTGAAATCCAGGAAGCGGTAAAAAAAAATAGCAAAGGACTCTTTTTTTTATTAATGTCATCATATCTGCATTGTCCCCCCCCAAAATGAATGTTAGCATCGTTGTGACGTTAGCGCTGACTAAGTAGCCTAGTGCTAGTTGCTAACCACATATAACACGGGCTAAGCATTTTTCATTGAAAACTTCGCAATTAATATGTTTAAGGAAGTTGGAGCAAGCAGAATTAGATCTTCTGTTTCACATGCGAGACACGACCATGTAAGGCATTTTGAACAACCACAGTGTATGATATTGTTCTGTACAAATACATTTGACTTTGACTAGCTAGGAGAATAAGCTAGCAGCAGCAGTTATGGAAGCATATTGGTAGTTCCCATTTCTGCACTCCTGTTATTCAATTTCAAACGAATTTGCTCTTCAGTGCGCAGTTTATTAAAGTGTAGTTCTGCATTTATTTTATATTGCCTATCTGAGGTCATGTCAACGATGCTACTTTGGCTTTTGGATTACTGAAGCAGTACATGGAAAAAATATGACAAGGAGATAAGCAGGACAGTTTATGGAGAAAATGGCACATTACTGTGCACTATCAGTTATTTTACTGTACCTGACTTACTTAGTAAACCTGGAAGACTTCATTGCTTATTTTTAATATTTAATTAATCAGATTAGAGTATAATCTAATCCAACATGCTTGCAATGGATTATATGTTATGTATCAGTGAAGAAAATAATGTTGAGTTTGTTTGCTGTTGTAAAGTTAAGTGTTGTTTAGTCATCTATAATTTGTTGATTTGTTTCTCCCATATTTTTGTTTGGTGTCCAAATGTACATCTTTTGACGAACTGCAACAGGCCGCAGAACCACGTACAGATTATCTGGCCAATGCTGGGTGTCTAAGGCCTTTGAAACGCATGGAGAACAAGGATCTCTTGGTGGAGGATGTCATCATGTTTCAGGTGGATCATCGAGTCAGTAGAGCATTTCAAAGGTTTGTGTAACTCCATTTTTTAGCAAACATAATTAAAAATAATTAAAGATTTCAACATACATTTTTAAAAGCCAGTGTACAACCTTACACACACTCAGATACAGGCTTGCGTGTATCATATAAAATAACTTAAAGAACATCATGTCTTAGATAGTTGTCACAGACAAGGCCTTTTTGCATAACCAAAAACACTGAACTGTCTTGTAAGTCATCCCTTTTATGTGCTGTGTGATAATTTATCCAATTGGAAAACAGATATTGGCATCCTGCGATACCATGTTCATCTTGCTACGCTCTGCTGTGGCCTGCTACGTCCTGCTGTGCCTTGTAATGCCCACAGTGCCCTGCTATGCCATGAACTACTACAAAGAACTGCTACAAACTACTATTTTTTTTCTCCATTTTTGTTATTTCCACTCTTCATTCTAACCCCAACCGGCCCGTCAGACACCACCTACCAAGAGCCTGGGTCTGACCGAGGTTTCTGCCTAAAAGGAAGTTTTTCCTCGCCACTGTTGCACTGTTGCTTGCTCTGGAGGAAACTACTAGAACTGTTGGGTCCTTGTAAATTCTGGAGTGTGGTCTAGACCTACTCTATCTGTAAAGTGTCTTGAGATAACTCTTGTTATGAACTGATACTAAAAATAAAATTGAATTGAATTGAATTGAATACGTGTATCTTCTCATGATACATGTTTACAGATTCAGGGAGTGGATGAAGACCCTTGGTGATCTTGATGCAATAAGAAATCACCCAGATGCTTCAGACCGCTGTTTTTGTCACAAGCCATCCCCACTCACAGCTGATGTACTAGAACAGCTCCTTGAAATTTGACTGTCAGCAGTGGGCAGCAACAAAACAAGGGCAGAGGAATGTGTGGTTGCATTTTGGAAGGACTAACCGCCGGATGTTCAGGGTAAGTGTTATTGCTACTACACTACTATACCCAACGTGTTTTCTTTGGTTAAATTAAACTACCTTCCTTCAGTTGTGGTTTGAGTTGGATTTAGTTTCATCAGCTACTTTTGTACAGTAGTTTTGATAACTTTGATCACTCTCTTTTCACATTCTTTTCACATGCTTTTTTATGTCTTTGTCTTTCCTTTCTTTTTAAAACATGTTCTGCATGCTAGGTTCAATTTCTTTTTTGGTGTTCTTTTTAAGCGCAAGAGGGACTCTTGAAACTTGGGGGTGTCCTGGCCTAGGCGGCGAGAGCAAATGCAATTCCACCCATGGGCTTCTCCCCATGACCTTCAGTGGATTTTCTCCATGAGCTGCTGCATTAACTTCCTGCAGTTGCCATTCCTGAAAATATTTGAGGATTTCCAGGAAACAATGGATTTTGCATTAAAAAACACTCAAGGATTTGGTCAGGGATGACTTCAGAGAACTCCTGAACATACATTATTAAAATCTGTTGCCTGTTGAACTTTATTAAACTGATGAGACATTGTTGTCAATAACTTACAATTTCCTAACACATCAATGTCTTGTTTAAAAAATTGACAATGGAATAATCATTTAACTAAAAAGAAAACCACGTTTTTATTTTATTTTTCAACACTGTAGAGCAGAACTTGTCACTGCCCTTTAATGAACCTTCCAATAGTGTCCTAATGTCTAAACACTAACAAACTTGCTCACTAATACAGTTCACAAGGCCCAAAAATAATTGTATGCTATGGTTACTGTCATTGGCTAGTGGATCTACAGTTTCCAGAATTCTGTTAAAAACTGTTTAATTGGAAATAAAGTCATCTTCTGGAACAACATTGTTTGAAGTCTCAAAATGTAGTTGGGAGTTGTCACTCCCAACTAAAATGTTCTGCACTGCTTCTGCACTGTTGAGAACACCTCTCAGCCTCAGCTGAAGAGGTGTTTGTGTTCCCTGTGTTGATAATCTGTGGTTGTTCCACTGATTCCTGAATACTGCAGTTGCCTTTTGAACTCTTGGCAAGTAGATGTTGTGTAGTCAAAATAAGTGCAGTTCATTTGTAGAGTCCAGTGTGCCCTCATTTTCTAGGAAGGAGAAGTGATGACAGTATCTCTATTTAACCCTCTTCTTTCCAGCAAATACTGGTTCTCCATGCCATGATCACAGCGTATTCTCAAGGAATGGAACACGAAAACTTGATGCTGTATTGTTATTTAGGCACTGTAAGTATATGATAGTCCTCCTAAAGCTGTCTGCATATTCATAATGGACCATTCTCCGCCTGACCAGTTTATGGTTTTCATCTAAGTGCTTATTGAAAGAAAATTTGATAATTCATTTTTTACCATGTGATGAAGAGACAGACTTTGTTTAATGCAGTATTTTTTGTACACTACTGAACTCTCTCACATCCACTACTATACTCACACACACTACTATACTCTCTCACATCCACTACTATACTCACATCCACTACTATACTCTCTCACATCCACTACTATACTCTCTCACAGACACAGCTATACTCTCTCACATAGACTACTATACTCTCTCACATACAGTACATAGCTATACTCTCATACAATGCTATACTCTCACACACACACACTACTATACTCTCTCACATACACAACTGTACCCTCTCACAAGTAAAGGGATTACAACAGTGTGTGTATGAGAACAGTGGTGAACATGGAAGATCATGATAGTGTGTGTAAGACAGAAGTATGAATTATTTCCTAGGCGGCCTCTCAAAGTTTTATGTTTGATATTTTGTAGGCTTGTCATACAAAACAGTACTACAGAGACACACACTTGGAAAATAAAAAATAAAAAATCCCATGAAGACGGAAGCATGGTGTCTGTGAAAAGTTTCGTCCAACATCTTGATTTTCATTTGGCAGCAATTTAAAACTTCAGTAGTTTAAACACTGTTTTTGGAAAAGAAAAGAGAAAAGAAGACCAACTTAAACTATTCTTAAAAATGTACATTGGTTTTTGAGCAGTGATAAGTTGATAATGGCTCAAATGAAACAAAAACAACCAAAAAGCAGGGGGGGACAATAACAAAGAGAAAAGGCGGGAGGAGTGAGGTAACCGCAACAGATACTCTGCCCTCAGATCATTTGAGCAGGTCAATGTTTCAATGGGGCTTGAAAAGTGTATGTTTGCTGCAATGAATGGTTTCCTAAAGCCCATCATCCCTGTCTGCTTGACTTAAGTTAGACAGACTGTGACTGATTTCAACCCATAGTGAACCCTTATGATCCAATGTTTACATGGCGCAAAAGAGAAGGGCAGAAAAAAAAGAGCTGTATTTTATGGACTGGATAATTATCAGGTTTTGATGGTCATTCAAAGAACAAAGACACATTTCAATGGTTGTTTATTTACTGATATTTATTTACTCGTATTTAATCATTACAATTTTTTTTTTTAAACTTACATGTTCAAACTTTGCCAAAATGCATACCATAAGTACACAAATGAGTTATTTAAATGGCTTTTATAATAAAATATTTTTTTGCAAGTCAGCTCAAACACATAGGAATAACATTAATGTGTACTGAATATCTAATTAAATTATTACATGTATTTTTGTTATGGTTTGAAAGGTGAAAGCCTTCTTCTGGGAAGCCCGTTATTCTGCACACTTTTAGTGTAAACGCACAAACGTCACTACCCAGTGTGTATGTAACAAAAATCTCTCCATAAACATCTGTAGCCGCTTTTGATCATGTTCATAAATATTTCCATGATTTTATCCACTGACCGGGTCCCACAAAAATCCATGGACCAATCCAGATCAGTGTGCCACAGTTTCATACACTGCAACTGTCTGCTTATTATTACAGTATTCCAGAAGATCATCTGCTTTGAAATATGGCCATAATGACATGAATCAAATTGCTGTGGCAGGATTTGGTTTTTGTGGTGTCATATATCCAATAAATCCATTCCATGGGAAAGCAGAACAAAGGGTGATAATTATGAACAGATAGAAAATGAGACCCATCACATTGAAGGGGCTGAGTCACACTGAACAGATGGTCAACCTTCAAAATATCCACAATACATACAGCTAAATAAGAATCTGCAAACAGATGAAAAATCCACTTCATGCTGAAACTTTATAGGTGGATTTATTATCAGCAATAACTCGTAAAGAAACAACATACAAAAGTTATTTCAACTGCCCCTCAGACACACTAAACATTACAAATTGTGATCAGTTGTGATTTCCCCTCAGTTGAATGGACAAACTGATTTATACACAGACCTAATACACAGAAACAAAACTGTATTTCCTGCACTAATGTTTCTGCAGTGTACACCCAAGTAAAAGTTTCCTTCAGCCTGTAGTTTCCAAAGAATTTTAATATTTTGTTGCCTTCAAGTGCAGTCTGAAGCCTTGCAATCTTAAGTTCAGTGCACACAGATACCCCAACAAGAGGACCAACATGTTCTATAATGTTCTATTTTTGGAGTGCAAAGTAATGTAGAGTCCAGAAACCATGTAGAAGTTATTAACTTCAGAGTAGCAGATTGTTTTACATGACAGTATCAGTGATTTTAAAATAGCCTATTGTTTGACATTATGTACAAGCTTCCATTTTATGTCTTTTTTTACATTCAGCCAATGTGCAATAAACAACAATGACAAACATTTCATTAACTTTTTAAAATACATTTTGTTTTATTGTTTAATCATATGTTTTCTCTGTTTTTTTCTACTGGCATCATGCAAGTTCTCACTGAGGAGGATTTAAAGTTTCCATTCATTCATTCTACTTTTGGCTGGTGAATATATACAATTAAGTTAATTTCTTAAACTTCATTCTGATCGTGCCAACAATCTGATTGTGTAAACAAGAGCCATCATTTAAAGAACCCAAATGTGCAACATAATGTATTCCCATTAAACTAGGGGATGTAAACTGACAAGGAGACATTGAAGGCAGCATCATCCACAGAGGCTTGTTTCCTGCTGAATTGGCTTTTCTGCTCTCAAGAACATACACTGCTGAACACAGACCTCTGCTGGATACTTGTTGTCAACAACTTTCTAGTTCACTTGAATTCATTCAACATCAAACTTGTAGACTTACTGTTTTAAGGTACAACCTCAGCCTGCTTTGGATTATCCAGTATACAACAATTCTGGTTGTTATTGCACTGAAATGTAATACTGACTCTGATACAATAGTGGTTCTCATGCTTGTATGTCTTGCTCTGGTGACTGACATGCCATCTGATGAGTATGGTGTCAAAGGGCTACACCAGCGATAAAGTACAGTATGTCACTTTCAAAAAATTGGGGGACTCACAAAAGATAGATAAAGAAACTGAAGCAGCAGAGGCCGAGATATCCAAACTTTTAGTCCCTATGGGTCAAGCTCTAAAACCCTGGGTACTACAATTCCCATAATGCAACCCAGTGTCTTCCATTAGGCCCTCCCTAATGACTGCTTCCAGTCCACAAGACTTTATGTTATACATTTTATTGTTCAAGCCCAAGATATGTGAGACATAAAATTACATAATCAGTTATTTTCTCTATAGGATCACAAAAGACACTATACTCTTGTTTTTCTGTAGTACTCCTTACACTGACCTTTATGCGTCAAATGAAGTTGAGTATTATATCCTACACAATACGTTACCAATATCAAGTTGGTATAGGTTTAATACACTAACTTTAATACAATGTTCCATGTTAAGTTTTGTCTTGCTAGGATGAGGTTGACACTTTTAGACCTGTGGAATCAGTGCATGGCACATTTTAAGTGCAATAACAGTGACATATTCGATTAGGGGAGCTCATAGCTTCTCCAGTTGGTATATTTATGTATATGTATATATATATATATA